>NW_027506952.1:300000-523247 GCF_052324685.1 Brachyhypopomus gauderio
GACGCAGCGAGAGAGCGAGGATCTGGTAAGCCAAGTCACTGTGATCAGGCTCTGACTGGCTTTGTGCAGTTGGAATCTTCTCTGACACAGTGCTGGCAAACCAGTGAGAGGAAATCCCCTGGTGTTGTGGGTACACGGGCGGCTCGTCGAGCTAATAGAAAGGCATGGTCACATTCAGGTATGGTTGACTGTGTGGACAAGAGCTCAGGTAAGCGCCAGGAGTCTGCCCGTTTTAGCCAACAGTACAAGGAAGAGTGACCTGTGGTGGAAGATATGGTCAGTCTGCGTGAATGTGCAGATGATCTGTATACCAACACTCGGTGTGCTTTTAAAGGTCAGTGTGAGCTCCTGGTGCCTCGTGTGGGGCGGAGTAAATGCAATAAGAGCCGCTGAGGGGATCTTGTATCTGTATGCTCCTCCAGGGTTTCCAAGGCACCAGTGGTGGTGGAGGACGCCACTGCCACCCCATCAGCTCCGGTCTCCAGTGAAGGAGGGACCACGCCCATGTCTCCTGTGCTCCATGCTGCACCCATGGACGTCAACACTTACCTCCCTCCACTCATCCCACCAGCCTCACCCCTGGAGACCCCAAAATTTTTTTTGGGGGGGGGGAGTAGTGGCCACACTCCCCAGGACTGGCCTGAGCATGATCTAGAGGCCCAGGAGGGTCCCCCACATCACCGTCAATCCTGTTCCCCCAGAAACTGTTGCCAACTTGTGGGCATGGACTTAATGTATTTGCTCCTCCCTATGGTTCTGCCTCTGTGCCAATGTTCCCTTTGGTCCCCTGTCCAGTTCCTGGTTTTGTGTTGGTCCCTGTTCCCGTAGTTGTGTCTGTCCAAGTCCGTGTTGCTGTTCCCGTGTCCGTGTCCAGTGGTGTCCTCTCTGTTCATGTCCCCGTATCTGTTCCCCAGGTCGTGACCCACATTGTGCCCATACCTGTCCCTGTTGTCCATAGTATTTTTGGCTCTGTGTTTGCCTCTGCCCTGTTCCCTGGCCCCACTCCCGTGTCTAGTGATAGGAAGATGATACCTCAAGGAGTGTATCGACACACTACACAAACTGTGTTGACACAGTATTGACATGGTTTTGGTCACCCAATAGTGACCCCTGCAGTATTTATAATATCATTGCAGGTGAACAAAATGAAAAGTTGAAAAAGCATCCTGAAAACACATCAACTCGTGAAATATTTAATCGACATTCGTTTACTTAAAATATGATCTCATCATTTTATAATTTAATTTGCTCAATTTGTTGTGTCCAGAAGAGTCCAAAATTTGCTTAAAACCTTGTGTAAATGCTAAACACACTCTGCAAATTTGTCCAATAAAATTCAGCTAAAATGTGCAACTTATGTAAGGATTTTCATTAATGAAAAAGTAAAATAATATAAAACACAAATGACAAGAAATTCATTCATTTATGTATTTGGACATTATGGACACAATGTTATGTAAAATGGACACAGCGAGGAAAAAAAGAGATTTAAAGTGTGCAGTCTAAATAGTCGTTTGAACTAACCTAGTGAAAACCGGGACATTAAATGATTTTATTTATTTTTTGTTGCCGGGACCGAATATTAAAAAGAAGGAAAACTGGGACAAACCGGGACAGCCCGTGAAAACCGGGACAGGTGGCAACCCTAATGTTGGCTCCAAGGCGATTTCTCCTCTTGGATACAAGTTCTGCTGCCTTAGAAAAAACTCTTTCACAGGTTACAGACGAAGATGGTGTGCATAAATATCCAAGTGTGATGACAGTCTTTGTTGATCATGTTGATCACAGCCTCATCCACAGCTTGCTTGTTAGGAACTGTAAGGAAATTTTTTTTGCCTTATTAAAGTACTGACAAGTTTACAAACAATATTACATAGTTACACAAAGCATTTTGTGTGTAAAAATTTTAAATTAATTTTAAATTAAAACATTTTAATTTTATTTGAGAATTTTAACACTCCTGGGGTACTCTCACCAGTATGTGCTGATTCTTCATTGCCATGCCGAGCTCTATAATGCCTCAGCATTGATGAAGTGCTCTTGTTGATGTAAGAAAGCTTTGTGGAGCAGAGTCGACACTTCACCTATGTCACGGTGAGGGGGCCGGGTCGCCACCAGAGGGCGCACATCCCGGCCAGCAGCCGATCCCAGCACACACCCCCACGCACGCAACCACTCCCACAGTCACAATCACCAGTATACTGAACACCTGTTTCTTGTTACTTTGCTCCTTCTTAAGCCCGCAGGTCGTCTGGTCCAGTGCTGCACATTGCCGCTACATGAGCATCTCTGGTTCCAGCGTGTCCGTCACTGCGTTCCCTACCTGTGTGCGCTACGAGCTTTACCTTGCATCACTTGCAGTGTGTGCGCTACGAGCTTCACTAGTGTGCGCTACGAGCTTTACCTTGCATCACTTGCAGTGTGTGCGCTACGAGCTTCACTAGTGTGCGATACGAGCTTTACCTTGCATCACTTGCAGTGTGTGCGCTACGAGCTTCACTAGTGTGCGATACGAGCTTTACCTTGCATCACTTGCAGTGTGTGCGCTAAGAGCTTTACTGGTTTGGTTGCCATGGATAATAAACATCCTTCTGTTCAACCCCCTTCTCCGGCTGCCTCTGTCCCGACGCCCCCGGCGTCACAACCTACAATAAAATAAAATCAAAAGTGACTTTATCTGAATACAATTAAAAACCCTTACCAGAAAAGAGTACAAACATATTTAATAAAAAATAATGTCCAAAGGAGAAACAATACCTTATTTGGCATCAAAAGATCAAAATGATTCCAGACAGTGGAAAACTTCCTGGTTCGATCCGTGAGGGCAAAAATCCAAAATCCAAAAGCAACAGCAATACTCCAACAAACCCGCGACATGCCGATACAGTTTGTTTCCTTATAAACACAATTTGGCGCAGCACAGCCAAACGATACACTTCTTGTATCGGTCACGTGATTTTTGTTTAAAGCAATATATGCACCAATACGGGGTTTCACTCTTGTGCGCTCGGCACAGTGTTGACGCACCAGTATCGTTTGTCCCATCACTACCTGTGTCTGCTCCCAGTCCTGTCTCCTGTTCCTGGATCTCTGCCAGTCACTGTCCACTTCCCCAAGGCCCCTTGTCCTATTTTGCCTGCCTGTTCCCCTCGGTTTGTTCCTTTTTCATCCAGTCCTACTCCTATATTTCAGTCTGTCCCTGGTCCTGTCCTGGCCGGTTCCCTCGTCTCTGCCTGTTTCTTGTTCCAGTCCTTTGCCCTCATAGTCTGTGGTCATAGTCTGGTTTTTGTGTTGCGCGTCAGGAGCCGCGCATTTAAGGGGGGGATACTGTTAAGATTCCTGTCTACTACCCCTCCTGTTTTGGTTTATATTTCCTGGCTTCCCTTTGTGTACATTATTTTGAAATTCATTGAGTCTAGTTTCAGTGTGTTTCCGTTCACTCCTTGTTTGTAACCCTGCCCCTCATTGGTATTCCCAGGTGTTTGTACTTGGTTTTCCTTGAATTCCCCTGTATTTAATCTCTGGTTTCTGTGTAGAATTTGCTGGTCAATATTGTGGTAACGTCCCTGTGGTTTATAGTTCTGTCCAGAGATTCCTGTATAAGTCTGTTGTTGGTTTGGTTTAGTTTTATTAAATATGAATGACACTCTCCTGGATATGACCCTGATTTTGGATTGCCATTCAAAACACCTTGGTCTGCTCAGCACATGCGTCCACCTCATCACTTCCAGTCACCACAAACGTTACAGGTTGGCTTTATTCTGCATTTATTTACTTATTTATTTTTTAATGAAACATTAGGGAACATTAACAAAAATATCACTGTCATATCGAACTGTCCATGAGGCAGAAGAAACACAAATTTGCACTTCCCTAACATAATGTCAGGTAAATTAAATGCAGTATTATTAACTCAGAACAAGGAAATATACATTGGAGTAAGCCAATTAAAATATTTTAATTAAAAAATTAAATTCAAAATTAACTGAAATAAGGTACTACACTGCAGAGGGGGAAGTCGCCAGGCTGTGTGCTGTGTAAAATGTCAAATATTTTAAATAAAATATGCCTGCCTGAAAATATAAAAAAAAATTATAAATAAAGGTTCAAGTAAATTTTAAAATATTAACAGAAATTAGGATGATTTTATTTGACAAAAGGCTATATATAACGAAAACAAAGACACTTCATGTAACAACTAATGCTTAGCAGCATCCTCGGCCACCCCCATGCAGTTAGAATGGTACATTCGACTATGATGTTCATAGTCGACTAGGGGGTATAGTCGACTATAGTGGAATCAGCGACTACTGCAGGTCACCCCTAATATTTTAGACTACTCGCATCACATCTAAGATATGACATTGATGAGAATTTTTATTATTTACATATATTGTCTTCTGTAATAAGTATTTTATAAGCATTTAAATTGTTTTTCCATGCAGTATGCAATAAGATAAAATACATTGACTGGATTTGTGGTGTAATTGCACATGAGATTATAAAGGTAATTGCTGTAAATGTAATATGTAACAGTCTCTCAATTACATATTGCTTCTAAATTACATAACATTGCTTTGAATGGAAGTCATATCTTTACAGTTTTAACTAAAAGTACCATTTTATGTTGGTACCCCAGTCAGATTTATTCATAGATTTTAATGTTGAGATTATGTACAACACTAGATTAACACTATGATTGTTTGCAGCTGGAGTGGATCTGAACCTGATCTGACACGAATCTGATTATGGGTTAGATCTTCACTGGATCCATTGCAAAGTCAATTAAGCATGATCAAGAGGTACAAGGGACTTTGGTTACCATGATGTATTAGCTGTGGCTATCAAAGCAGGAGTTAGATTAATATTTCAACACTTTACTATGTGCTTGAATATCTTACAAGATCAGCAACTGACCTTTTTTTGTGTACTCTCTTGTGAGAAGTGTTTTAGATGCAGTACTTAGAATATGTTGTCACGTAGGGCTACGCCCCCCTCTCTAGCTGTCACTTAGGGCTACACCCCCCTCTCTAGCTGTCACGTAGGGCTACGCCCCCCTCTCTAGCTGTCACTTCGGGTTCCTGCTCCTCGTGTCTGCGTTGTTCCCAGCGTGTCTGTCTCCATGGTTTCCCCCCGTCTGCCACGCCCGTGTCATCAGTGTCTCCACCCGTGTCTAGTTTAGTCCTGCATATTTATAGTCCTTGTGTTTTGTGGATTGATGTTCCTCACGATTCTCCGTTCTGGTATTTGTTATTCTCCATTGTTTTACTCTCTGTTCTTGTTACCCTGTCTTGTTTCGTTATCGTCCTGTGTTCATCATGCCCATGTATCTGTCGTATGCGGATGGCTCTCCTGTTATGACTCCTGTCTGCCCTTTTGACTACAAATATGGAATTCCCCTTATTAAATCTCGTTCTCCTCAGTGTTTGTGTCCGTCTACTCGGTCCGCAGCGGGTGCTGCGTTACGTATGTACAAGAATATGCATAAGATGTTGTTATTTGCTAAATACAGAATAATGCAGTTAGTCTATTTTAAATTTTATTTTGCATGAATAAAATTACCGTAATTGACAATGACTCAGGTCTGTCTTTGAGAATGCTTTAATGGAAGTAACCAATGATTACAATATGAAAACCCCAATATGAAATCAAGCTACATCACAACTCATAATTGTTTGCATGAGGCAGAAGAAATTTGAACTTGGTTGTTTAGCCAAACTGCTGCAAAAACCTGCTCTCCTGTCCACCATAATGGCCCTTGAAATAAAGCGTTTTTGTGTTATTTCTGGCTGTTTCAAGCTTCCACATATCTTTAGCCAGAATACCATTTCTGGAGTGGAATATCTCAGCCAGAGAGGAGGACATTGGAGAAGGACTGTAATCTGCACACTTTGGACCATTTAGACTAGGAGCACATTCTACACTATAGGAAAAAAAGAAGCTGCCATATCGAAACGTACACACATCTCTCACGTTTCCACTGTTAAGATCAAAATCACATGTCCCAAGAAGGTCCCTATTCCAGTATGTGTCTTCATCATACACTTTAAAAGTAAGCTTATTTGTCTGAGATATCTTGATGGAGCCGAACTCAAATGATTCTGTCCAGCGAGGATTGTCATTGTTATCAATCACTGCAGTGCGACGAACTAGATTACCATATTTGACTTCTACATTGCCATCAGTTTTGGTGAAGATATCTCCGTATAAACCTTTAGCATAAAGTTTAAATACCTTCAGTGTGGCAAGACCTCTTTCAACAGGACAGCAGTTGGACATTATATTTGAGCTTTTTTCACAAACACACACACAGCGGTCCCTAGCACTGTTCTTCTTCCCTACCTTACAAGACTCAGAACAAACTTGGTTTAAGGCATTTCTGCTTATATAATTTTCTATGGCCTTTTTCAGTCCCCCTTTAGCAGGATTATTATCATCCAGCAGTAAGTGAAGAGGTGTAAGTGTGTATGACACGACACCTGGTATAGTCTTCAAGGATTCCATCCACATTTTTCGAGCATTTGCCTGAGACGTACTGGAGAAAAGGAGGTCATCATCGTTGATGTTCCCCCCTAAAACCTCTGTCTGTCGGTCATCAAACATTGAGCTAAATGATTCTTTTATCCCCATTTTCTTCTTTAGTTCCTGACAGTGAGAGAATTCTGTTTTCAGTGTTACACCTTTATATGTGCCTGAAGCATCCACATCCAAACAGTCCTTAACCGCTGTGACTGTAAGGCCATTCATTGCAGCCTTACAGTCTCTAATAGCTGTTACTGCTGATATCTTCCCACCCAGATCCACTCCTGTGGTATAGTGAGTGCCAAACTTGTCGATTAAGCTTTGATAGGAGTGTGAATTAGATGTTGGGAGAAGAGACTTCAGAGCTTGAAGAAACTCCTGATGCAGTGGGGGGGGAAGATGCAACGTGATAGCTGTAAAGTATTTTTAAATATGTAAATATTTAGTTTAGACATAGAAAATGTATCTCTTATTGAAAGGTTTTGCAACAAAATATAAAAATGTCTCACCTGTAAAAGCTGCATTTGACTTCATGCTTAGTGAAACTGAATTTGTCCTCCTTTGACTTCGCCATAGCGTTGGTTGACTCACGGGAATGTGTGCCCCCTATCGATGCACCTGCTTTGAATGGTACATCCAGTCCAACTTTCCAGTTGTTTGAGACTGATGATGTAGAATCCTTCACAAGCGCTTCACTTGACTCATATATTTTGCTGGAAATCTTCTGTGAACACTTTGAAATTGTCCTCCAGAATTTCACAGCAGTTGGCAGCTTCTCCTTTTGTTGGTTTAAGTATCTGTTTGTACACAGCATGCAACTGCCGTTCCCTGTGTCCCACTTCTCCATGTCAATAACGTAGGAACCTTTCTGCTCCATCTTCACGATGTCAAAGCCCTCTGCTCCAAGGTTGTACCCAGGGACGAAGTCAGCATTCTTGCAGTCTTCTGGACTCCCCAGTACCAGTTGTTCTTCACCAGTGACCACGGAGAACAAAGAGTAGCACAGCCACCAGCCCAAAAGGCAATTCCACATGTGCCCCATCATCTGAGATAACTGCAGTTCAAAGTATTTTAGATACATATTCATTACATGGACATTCATATAGAAATGCAGTATAATGAGCCTTAATTTTAGTACATCAAAACTCACCACATATTTGAGTCAGAGTCAGACCAAGTGATACTCCTTCTTTTAAATACCAGTACCTGAGTATACCAGAGGGAGGGACTGCCTAATATAGTCTGTTTAGACACTTGTGGTTGCCCACTGAAACATGGTATGAGGACATGAGCACGTAGGTACATTATTTGATGTGTTCACTTGTCTGTATAAATGTTACAAATCAAAATTTTTAGAAGTGATGTTTGTACACATATCTCCTTTATAGTTACAACCCCCAAACATTACTCACTTTTGTCCATTGACTTCCATATATTCTTTAAGTCTATCTAATAATTCAAGTAATAATTCAATAACAGTGGCGTGCACAGACATTTCGGGGGGCAAGTGCTCGGGGGGGGGGGGGGGGGGGTGGAGAGGGCACTTTTTAGCACATGTGGAACACTTCATTATAAAAAAAATTACAAGTGTATGTTGAATGAAATTTTACTTTTATTTGTAACATTTTCTAAACACGAGTTTTCAATGGAAAAAGTTACACCGCCAACTGATAAAATCCATATCCAATATTAACTATATACAGTCATTGTTAAGTCCTTCAGTTAACTTCTGTTTACCCTCCACTGTCTGCAGGCCTTGTTGCATATATTTTGCAATTAGTAAATCAATATAGGCCTACAATTAAGACAGTAAAAAGACCAAAAAGTAGGAGAAGGAGTTATAGGCTGCTGAGTGTTGTCATTACACGAATGCAGATGGGCATTTTTCACAGGTAATGGGGAACTTCCCGTTTCTTCTTTCACAAACGAATATGTTAATTTATGTTGCCTAGCAAAACCTATACAACAGAAAACGTTCAGCTTAACAAATAGATTTGCAAACTCTACCTTATTTGTATGTGGTCGTCCTCACGTTATCTATCATTGATTTGGGCTAGTGCGACTAGTTTATCAGGTGACCAGTCGGCTAAAAATGCTTAGTAGTTTGGTGCTGTATGAGACATTTTACAGCACAAGAAAATGATTTCACTTTGGGCTTAGAGGGCAAACGGTAGGATTGTACTTGATGTGTATGTGACCTGGCTGGTGGGGCACGGGAGAAGAAGTCTATCTGTGACCGTGTGTGCTGTGCTGAAGACGCTTCCTTCCACTCGATTAACTGAACTGCTGCGCATCTGGTGTGACGAAGAGAGAGGTCGGGTGTGTGCGAGGTGGTGTCTCATTTCAGGGCATTGTTTTTAATCGCTCAGGTTTTCAAAAGATCATTTCAAACCGACCTCAGTAAAATGATAAAAATAATAATAGTAATAATAATAATAATAATAACGAAGTTTCAAAAGGGCACTTTCGTTGATAAAGGGCGGAGTTGGTGGTGCTTTAGCTTTAGCACCACCTGATGTCTATGTGTACACGCCACTGTTCAATAACAATCATATTTTACATATTTTTTTTTAATTTACACCTAATATTAGTTGCCAGGCATGTCTTTCACTTTCTCTCCCACTGCTCATTGTGATGTCATTAATGCACACAGTGCTACACACACATGCTCCACATGCCAAGACTCGTCTCCTCTGCTCTCCTTTAGTGTAGGCACAAAACCAAACCAACTATACTTTAGTGTTGCTTTGGAGATTAGGCAAACTCAATTTAAAACTAAGAGTTTTTTCCCCTCTTCTCGCATTTCTGTCCTGTCTTTACTAGAATCATGTTTAGGGCAATGAGGAATTTTGGATGAACTGTAATGTATTGACCTGGCAGAGAAAAATCCAAATGCAGATTAATGCAGCTTTTATTGAATATACAACAAACATAAACAAACATAGCAACAAATATAAACAACTGTGCTGAACACTGGAGTGTTTAGTGGGATGTTGGGCCAGTCCAGGGTCACGCCAAGAGAACAGAGACTAGGAGGTACAGGAGGGCTACGCTGGGAACGAGGTCTACAAGAGAAGCAGAGGTCAGAGCACAGACAGTAAACAAGGCAATGAGAGCACTTGGTATGCATCATGAGTCAGCAATAGTTCACAAGCAGGAAGTGGAACTTCCATCTTAAATACCAGAGGGCCGTGTGTTTCTGACAAGAACATAATGATGAATGATGTTTAAACATATTCACACAAATATGAACATTAAAAATCTAAAATAATGAAGCACCAGACAAAGGTTTAAGTCTATGTAGGTCCTTAAACTTTTGGCAAGCACATAATCTGGAGAAGCTCTTTAATTGGTTGCTTTAAATTTTGGACACACCTACTTTTTATCAATAGCCTATCAATATTCCCATTAGCATTCTGACAGCTCGTTAGCTGACCAAGAGGATGGGGATTTATTTGAATCGTTCGCTTGTATTACGTTACAAATACAGAAGTTACAAATATATAAGAAATGTACAACCTCTTGTATGTCCAGCAGGAAACTGGATGAGAACATGAAGATGTTAAGATTGTGTGTTTTAAAAATAAATTACTATTAAATAATAATAGAGATGTACAAAGTTGGAGAAATATGAACTGAGAAAAGCCATGACAGCAGCCAAAAAGCAATACTGAGAGAAGCTGGAGGGCTTCTACTCCGCAGTTGACTGTTGGAGCTCATCATGGAGTACATGACCACCACCAGCACCATCTGCCCCATCAGCCCCACAGACAGTCTAAAGAATGCCCTCAACAGCTTCTACACCTGTTTATACCTCCAGCACCCAGCCCTCACAACAGCCCTCCCCACCACCGTCACTATCATCAGACCATGGATCTTATACTATTTTGCTACGTGATTACGTCATCATTCAGTGACAATATGGACGTTAGGCCTCATTGGTGGCATCAATGAGGTGAGGGATGAGGTGAGGTACCACTCCTCTCCTCCAGGGTCATCAAGCCAAAGCCGCCTTGTTCATCTGGTCCACCATATGTGCTATCATGCAGGTACAAGGCGTCCTTATCTATAGGCAGGCTACATTCATGAATGTCAACCCTTCAACTTACAAAGGGTGTTCACATTCCCCATTCTCTACTAGAGTGTGAGAGAGAGAAAGCATACAAACCAGTAAAGCATACAATAATCAAATCAACGTGCCTACTGCCTGAATGACTACAGCCCAGTAGCTCTTACGATCATTGTGAAGTGCTTTGAGAGAGTGGTGCTGGTCTAGCACAGCAAACCAGTCACCTTGGACCCCCAACAGTATACCTACCGCCTCAACAGGTCAACCTCGGACGCTATTACACAACACCCTCTGCTGTTTTTCCTGACTGACAGGCCTCAGTGTGTCAGGATTGGCAACAGAACCTCAGCCTGCATCACCACCTACACCGGCACCCCACAGGGATGTGTCCTCAGCCCCATCCTCTACATCCTTTTCACCCATGACTGTGTCGCCTACCATAAGGACAACATCATCCTGAAGTTCACCGATGACCAGTGTTGCGAATAACGCCGTTAAAAATAACGGCGTTAGGTAACGGCATCATTTTTTCAGTAACGGGATACAATAATTAATTAATTACTTTTCCTGTCGTTACAACGCCGTTGACGTTACTGGTCATTAAAACGGTGCGTTACTATATATTGATATACTAACAGTAATCCGAGCGGACACCTGCCCAGGCTAGTGAGGAGTAACAGATCTTGATAGGTCACAGTTTAACTTAACAAGTCAGTAAGCGATGGGCTAAGGCAGCGTTATGGTAGCCAATCAGAGCCAGTGTTGTTACACGCAGTGTTGTATAAAGTATTAGAGACCCATACTTGAGTAAAAGTACAAGTACTCTATCAAAAAATTGACTTGAGTAGAAGTTGAAGTGTTCTTTAAAAGCTTTACTTAAGTAGAAGTACAGAAGTATTCAGCATTTTTTGTACTTAAGTATTGCAAGTAGTTTATTCTAAAATTTATTACTCAAGTACTAAAAGTAAAAAGTACAAGTATTGCGTTTTGAAAGAAAGCCGTCAAAGTTTGATTATCAATTGTTTTTATATATCATTTACAAATCAAAGATGTCAAAGACCACAAATACAAGTGTTCTGTATGTACAAACAAGTAGCAACTTGAAAAAATGGGCTTAACACTTCATACACAAAAAACAGATAACCTATGTTATCCTATGTTAACCTATGTTAACCTAGGTCTGTGGATGTGTAATAAATATCAAAAGTTAAACACCTTTCTGATCTACTCATTTCAACTGACTATGAAAACTGCTTTTTCAAAAAATCCTTATTCATTGGCATATAACCATTTTTTACTGTAATGCAAATAGTTACTTTTCCTGGTAACGAGTTACTTTTATTATAGAGTAATTCAGTTATAACTCAGTTACTTTTTTGAACAAGTAGTGAGTAACTATAACTAATTACTTTTTTAAAAGTAACGTTCCCAACACTGCCGATGACACCACAGTGATAGGACGCATCAATGGTGGAGATGACGCGACCTACAGCAGTGAGATGACCAGGCTGGTGTCATGGTGTGATGACAACAACCTCATCCTCGGCACAGCTTATAGTGGACATGAGGAAGGAGAAGTGACCTCATTAGCAACTGTTCATCCGGGAGCTTGAAGTGGAGAGGGTGAGAAGCTTTAAATACTTGCGTGTTCATTTCAGCAAGGAATTTACATGGACATTGAATATCATGCCGCTGGTCAAAAAGGTTCAACAGTAGTTGTACTTCCTGACGAGATTGAGGAAGTTTGGGATGTCTCTCAAAATACTCAGCAACTTCTACAGCTGAACCATTGAGAGCCTCCTAACCAGATGCATCACTGTGTGGTATGGCAGCATGACCATAAATGCCTACAGAGAGTGGTGAAGACTGCTGAGAAGATCACCAGAACTCCACTGCTCTCTCTGCAGAGCCTCTACCAACACAGGAGAGCTTGCTCCGTGTAAAAGACTCCACCCACCCTCAGCACGGTGTTAACACTTATGCCCTCAGGCCGGAGGTACAGAAGTGTGACATGCAAAACCACTAGACTAAAGAATTCTTTCTTCTCCATTGCCATCAGACTCCTGAATCTACCGCTGAAAAAAGGTGTTTAAATCTATGGTTACACTGCAATTATGACCTCACTACAGCACCTACTCACTTTACTGCATCCAACGTTCACAATTGCATCATTCTTGCAAATTATAGTCATGTTCCTGCCTGTACATAACATCCCCATCATCCATTGCTGTAAATTTTGTACATGCTGCTGTAAATTTCATTGGAGATTTAATAGCACTTTACCTTAATATGTATTTCATTTATCATTCTTGTGTATTGTATTTTGTGGTCTTTTTAAACTTCTATCTAGTATTATTGGTGAAGAACAAAGAAAGGATTTCATTGTACGTGGAAACCTGTTTCCTACTGTGCAAATTACAATAAACTCTTATTATGATGTGGTTTCTGATACAAAGTGAGTGAGCTGGGTCCTGTATGAAGATAATGCACAAGATTTGATTTCACATGTGTCTAGTTTCCTAATAGCTAGTTTATTTAAACCTTGTGTCCTCAATTCAGTTGCTGGTTATTGTCCTTCCTAGCCTGTTGTCATCCCTTGTGCATTGTTATGTTTCTGTTCAGTGTCTTTGTTTTACATTATGTCTTTTGGATCTCTACATATTGTAAAACAGACCCTAGACTATTCTAATGATCACATTATTGGATTTGCCCTTAATAAATCCCACTCCTCATCATGTGTCTGCCTCTATCACTCCAGGTTACATATACACTATAATGCCAAGAGTATTCGCTCACCTTCCTTCACTCACATATGAGCTTAAGTGAAATCCCATTCCTAATCCATAAGGTTCAGCATAACGTTGGTCCACCCGTTGCAGTTAAAACATCTTCAACTCTTCTGGGAAGGCTCTACACAGGGTTTAGGAGTATGTTTATGGTGATTTTTGACCATTCTTCCAGAAGCGTATTTGTGAAGTCACATACATGTTGGATGAGAAGGCCTGGCTCTCAGTCTCTATTCTAATTCATCCCAAAGGTGTTCTATCTGGTTGAGGTCAGGCCAGTCAAGTTCATCCACTCAGCGCTGCCTTTGACACCATTGACCACAAAATTCTCATAAATAGACTTGAAAACTGGGTTGGACTCTCAGGAACTGTCCTAAAATGGTTCAGTTCATACCTTAAAGGAAGGAACTTCTTTGTGGAAATGGAGGGTAATGTTTCTGAGACTGTGCCAGTGACCTGTGGTGTACCCCAGGGTTCAATTCTTGGGCCACTCTTATTTAATTTATATATGATTCCTCTGGGTGAAATCATGCATACTTATGGGATATCTTACCACAGCTATGCAGATGACACTCAGATATACATGGCTCTCTGCCCAAACGACTACAGTCCCCTAGACTCACTGTGTAAATGCCTTGAGCACATAAACAAGTGGATGAAACACAACTTTCTGCAGTTAAATAAAGATAAAACGGAGATTATTTTATTTGGGAACAGCAATGAAAGACACAGACTAGCTGCCTATCTAGATTCGAGAGGCCTAAAATCTAAAGCATTTATAAAGCATTGCACGGGCTTGCTCCTGAGTACCTTCAGGAACTTATTTCCTATTACGAACCCCCACGCCCACTAAGATCACAGGGTGCTGGTCTTTTATTAGTTCCAAAATTTAATAAGGTAACAGCAGGGGGAAGAGCCTTTTCTTGTAAGGCCCCCCAGCTTTGGAATAATCTTCCTAAATGCGTCCGGGACTCCGACACAGTCACAATATTTAAGTCTAGGTTGAAAACCCACTTATTTAGTTTAGCGTTTGATAATTAATATCCCCCCTTAGATAAAAGTACAGATCCAGGGGTTCATAGACGAAGGGTTTTATGGTAGACTGGGGCGCTGGTGCTGTCGTCCTGTCACTGCTCGTGGTCACTCAAGTTTGTTGACAGTGCAGTGGACGGATGCCATTGTCTCAGAATGCCCCCAAGCCTATGTTACCTTCTGGTTCTGCCTTTTTAGCTAGGCTGTAATAATTTAACTAAATGCCGGAGTTGCTGCCACACTCCGGAAATGTTTATAATTTTACCTGTCCTGTATATGTCCTCATACAGAGCTAATTTTCCCTGTTTCATTTCTCCACATGGCTGCCCGCCGGCTTGAGGAATAATGAGATGAGGAGACCAGCGATCCATCCTGAGCCAGCCACCTCCTGCCTAACCGGATGCATACATCATGATTGACATTATTACATATTTTTCCTTTTCTTTCTCTTCTTTCTGTCTAAATTGTTGTTGTTGTTGTCATGGTGACCGATGTCGGCCAGAGGAGGATGGGTTCCCCCCCTGAGTCTTGGTTCCTCTCAAGGTTTCTTCCTCATGCAAAAAAAACTAGGGAGTTTTTCCTTGCCACTGTCACCCTTGGCTTGCTCACTGGGGGCTAGGACTCGGCACTTGTAAAGCTGCTTTGTGACAACAACTGTTGTAAAAAGCGCTATATAAATAAAATTTGATTGATTGATTGATAAAGAACTAGTACGTAACCTTGGTGTACTAATGGACTCTGATCTCACCTTTAGCAGTCATGTCAAAGATGTCACCAAATCAGCTTTCTATCACCTCAAAAACATCAACAAAATCAGAGATTGTATGGCTAAAGCAGACCTGGAGAAACTCATACACGCCTTTGTTTCTAGTAGGATTGATTACTGTAATGGGCTCCTATCTGGACTCCCAAAAAAGACAATTAAAGCTGATTCAAAATGCAGCTGCCAGAGTTCTCACTAGGAGTAAAAGAAGGGAGCACATCACTCCCATCCTTAAATCCTTACACTGGATACCCGTATGTTACAGGATAGACTTTAAGGTACTATTACTGGTCTATAAATGTCTTAATGGTGTAGGACCAGTATATTTATTGGATGTGCTCCAACAATATGAGCCGAGCAGAACTCTCAGATCATTAGGAACTGGTCAGTTAGTGCAGCCTAAGGTAAAAACTAAACATGGAGAGGCGGCGTTTAGCTACTACGCCGTTCAGAAATGGAACCGGTTGTCAGAGAGCATTAGAAGAGCCCCAACACTAGATACCTTTAAATCCAGACTGAAAACCTTCATGTTTGAGCAGGCCTTCAGCTCAGTTTAATTACCTTTACTCTGTAACAGCACTTTTATCTTCATTAATTTAACTTACTTTAAATCTACTGTTTTAATCATGCTTCCTATTTTAGATTTTATTGTGTTTGTTTCTTTTTTTATGTTTAAGTCTAACATTTTATTTTTACTGTTCTTATCTTTGCTCCCCCCTTTAGATCTTATTTACTTTTTATTATTTTATTTACTGTACTTTTTACATTCTATGTTATTTTATTATATATTTTTCTTTATATATGTGATTAATTTCTTAAATCTATTGTTTTACATTTTTCTGTGTTTTCTTTTCATTTGTAAAGCACTTTGAATGACCATTGTGTATGAAAGGTGCTATATAAATAAACTTGCCTTGCCTTGCCTTGCCTAAACTCTGCCATCCATGTATTTGTCTGTAACGTAGCTCGCGCTGCGGAGCGAGGAGACGGACATAAACGCTGAGGAGAGCGAGATTTATTAAAGGGAATACCAAAACCGTGGTCGAATGGACAGGCGTGGGTCAAACCGGGAGGGCAGCCAGAATATGTAAAGTACACGGGCATTATCAGACAGGGACCTT
The DNA here is from genome assembly GCF_052324685.1 of Brachyhypopomus gauderio. Lineage (NCBI taxonomy): Eukaryota > Metazoa > Chordata > Actinopteri > Gymnotiformes > Hypopomidae > Brachyhypopomus > Brachyhypopomus gauderio. The sequence continues at coordinate 316,294 of NW_027506952.1, forward strand.
AAACACGACGAGGAAAACACGGAACAGGCAAGAAACAAGGAAAACTGAAAACATAAAGCGTAAACTCACGACTGGGAATGACAACAGGCTAACAGCACAAACCGACAGGATGAATAGAGCACAAACCAACAGAAAGAACAAAACCACCGATAACCAGACTGGGGAATGACCGGGACTTATAACACTGAACTGAAACAAGGGACAGGTGATAGCAATAACACAGGGGCGTGGTAACAAACGAGGAATCACGGAGACAAACGAGCAGGGCGGGATAAACAGGCAAGGAACACAGACACGATGGAACCCAGAGTGACAGCTAGGAGAGGGGGCGTAGCCATACGTGACAATGTCCCTTGCTTTGTGCACTTGTGAACAGTCATGTTGGAAGAGGAAGGAGCCAGCTCCAAACTGTTCCCACAAAATTGGGAGCATGAAATTATACAAAATGTCTTTGTATGCTAAAGCATTCAGAATTCCTTTCACTGGAACTAAGGGGCCAAGTCCAGCTCCTGAATAACAACCCCACACCAAAATCCCCCTCAACCAAACTAGACACCATGCAGTCACTTGGCACCATGCAGTCAAACAAGTACCATTCTCCTGGCAACCGCCAAACCCAGACTCGTCCATCAGATTTTCAGATGGAGAAGCACGATTCGTCACTCCAGAGAATGTACCTCCACTGCTATTTATACCACTGCATCCAACACTTTGAGTTGATGTATGGCTTGGTGTTACGTGTACTGTGGATTTTGGGGAGGTTGTTTTCTCTTTTGGTTAATTTTGGTTTAACAGGTGAATTGCCTCATTACGGATGGATTCTGTTGACCAATTGAAAATCGCAATTTGGATGAGGGGGCGAATCTTCGGCTTCATAATGTGACGCTGGGAGTGGGCGGAAGGATGAGACACGGATCCAGTCTGCAGTAGCCAACGTTACTTGCTTTTATTAGCACGTTTAACATACACACACACACGACGTGCAAACCAAGACAAAGACGAGCACACAACATTGCGCGAACGCACATTATATAGCAGACTAACACACACCCTCGTGATCTCGAGACAAGGCACAGGTGTAACAAACGAACACGCTCACAGACAACCCACGCCCACGGAACTACAAACATGGACCTAACGACACGCAGACAACGTAACGACACACCCACAGGGAAGGGTCCGGAGCCGTCACCGTGACAGAACCCTCCGCCAGGGGCTCGCTACTCCCGGAGCGTCCCGCGCAGCTGGAAAGCCCCGAACCAGCACCAACGGGCAGGTCCGGAGCCCAGGGACCCTGAGCCTCCGAGAGCCGTCACCCCCGACGGCGGGAGCCGCCACGAACGGCTCTAGTACACCCTCCCTGGGAGGACAGGGGAAAACACGTTAGATATACAAAACGGTACAGTCACGAATACACATACAGGTACTTGCACAAACATGGGCACGAATGGGAAAAGGGGATTAGGCAAACATACGGGAACAAACACGAAAACAGGGACAGACGGACATGAAACAGGCGCCAAGCTACGCGCCATGAGTAGGGCGATGAGAGGAGAGAGCACGGGAGCTGCAGGCGCTGCAGCGAACGGGACCCCTCCCGCATTTGCCGCGAAGCCTCCTCCCAGTGCAGTATGGTTGGCGGACGCGCCTGGTGCAGCGCGTTGGGCTGACGCGCCTGGTGCCGCGCGCTGGGCTGACGCGCCTGGTGCCGCGCGCTGGGCTGACGCGCCTGGTGCCGCGCGCTGGGCTGACGCGCCTGGTGCCGCGCGCTGGGCTGACGCGCCTGGTGCCGCGCGCTGGGCTGACGCGCCTGGTGCCGTGCCTTGGTCTGACTCCTCGTCCGACTGGCCACTCGATACACCCGCTTCGCCTCGCGACCACTCTCTGGAGTAGACAGCGGGAGCGTCCACCTCCATCTCGGTCGCCGCCTCGCTGCCCTGGCTCCAGCTCATGGGCAGCTCCAGGCTGCCACCCCGGGAGCAGTCCATCGCGCTCCCCTCGGAGCGATAAGAGGAAGCGCCTCCCTCTGAGCGGTTCCCCCCCTTGACGGTCCCGGCAGAACGCTCAGATAGGGACGGACTGCCCTCCTCCTCAGTGCCGGGATCGCTGTCCGTGCCCTCGGAAACACCCGAGTACACGGACGGAGGGTAGCGCTCTTCCTCGTCTTCTCCGTAGTAGACGGTGGGAGCGGAATATAAGGAGGGTGGATAGTCCCCTTCGCCCTCACTAAGATCGTCTGCCGAAGCAGAGCCAACGGATGGAGGGTAGTCCAGCCCCTCCTCCTCGCCTTCCCCATAGTCCACCGTGGGGGCGGAGCAGACCGAGGGAGCCGGGTCCACTCCTCCACAGTAGTCCACAGTGGACGCTTCGCCCACCGACGGAGGGTAGCCCTCCTCCTCGTCCGAGTCCTCTGCCTCGGAATCCCCCTCTCCAAACTCGTTCTCTGGGATCTTCTCCACACCGCCGAGCGCAAAGGAGCTCACCCGCAGGGGTGAAAGCTCTCTGGACGAAGGGGGGTGGTACTTCACCCAAAGTTGCACCGCCTCCTGGCGGAGCTTCTCCGCCGCTTCGGGGTTGTGGTGCACCCTTGCCTGTCGTAGCAGGGACGCACAGACCGGGTCCAGCTCGAGCTGCGCCAAAGTTGGCGGGGCTTCGCGGCGCGGGGGGGAGGAAGAAGAGCGGTGGTGCCGCTTGCTGGGCTTCTTCCCTTTTTTGGGCTTCGCCTTGTAGCCTGGCATTGTGTCTCGTTGTAGGCTCGTCTTTCTGTAACGCTGGGAGTGGGCGGAAGGATGAGACACGGATCCCGTCTGCAGTAGCCAACGTTACTTGCTTTTATTAGCACGTTTAACATACACACACACACGACGTGCAAACCAAGACAAAGACGAGCACACGACATTGCGCGAACGCACATTATATAGCAGACTAACACACACCCTCGTGATCTCGAGACAAGGCACAGGTGTAACAAACGAACACGCTCACAGACAACCCACGCCCACGGAAGTACAAACATGGACCTAACGACACGCAGACAATGTACCGACACACCCACAGGGAAGGGTCCGGAGCCGTCACCGTGACACATAATCTGCATGACGGAGTTGCTGGGAGTCGCTGGGAGGCGACACGAGCATTTATGCCTTTACGGTTGTGTGTGTGAGACCTTTGAGAAACTGTAGCTCATGATTCTCATGTGAGAGATGAGGGTTTGTGTGATGGCCTTTGTCATGTATTGTCATGATTAGAGTTGTGAAAATCGCCACCATGGAGTAAGAGCATAGCAGCATGTGCGCACTCATATAAACACTCACGCAGGTATGTCTTGTTAGAAACACCAGTATAGAGGCGGGCACCGTGTATGTATTTTTGTTGAGATTAGTTAGAGCAGTAGATATATTTTCTTTATTTCTGTTAGTAAGGTGTGAGTCTTGCTTTGTTACCTTAGTGTAGTATATTTTGTTTGTTTCATTTCTTTGGTGCCGTCTACTGCTCCTTTCCTTGGTTGGTTGGTTTATGGTCAGAGGCGGACGAAGTACTCAATTTCATTACTTGAGTCAAAGTACAGATACCACTGGTCAAATGCTACTCCGATACAAGTGAAAGTTGCATGTTCAAAATCTTACTTAAGTGAAAGTACTGAAGTACTTGCTTTTAAAAATACTTAAGTATTAAAGTACACCTTCCGTCACATTTGTAAAAAAGTTATAGTTTAAAAGTATTATACATCCTACCAAATCCTCTTTGGGCATAATATTCATACAGTCTTTGATAATAATCCATAAGGCATATTCCAATGATGTACATCATTCAGGTAGTGGTAGCAGAAAAGTTTAACCTACACTTTAGTTTAAGGAACAAAAACATTTTCTAAAACCGCAATTCACTGATTAGCCTAGCCTAACATGTTTAAGCAAATTATGTTACCATATTAAAAGTCAATAATAAAATGACGGTTTTCTCTCTTTGCTAGTTAGGTATTCAGTCATCCAATACAACATTATGCTACAGTCAGTATAAACAAAGACAAAGTAAAATTAGCAGTGTGGCATCTTGGTAGTCTAACCTTGCTACAACCTTTTGCAGTATGGCTAAAGCCCACCAACTCCATGCCACCCAACATGCTAACAAACTCTTTTCAAACTAGAAATCACAGCCACATTAGAATTATTGACATTAATTCTACAGTGACATTAGAATGGAAACATTATTTGACAAGATTCGATTAACCCACACGGTTTCCCTTATTGATGTTTCCGTAGTTTGAATTACTTGCCAATATAATGTTAACATTATTTATAGTGATCCTAGCAGACCTAGCAGTGGAGTGAGCAGGCAAAGTCATTTCACTAGCCTTACTGCAAAGCTCCTCTGACTACATAGTCACTTAACAAAACATTTAGGCTGCATACCGTAATAAACTTCCTCAGGTGGGACGGTGAATTTTGGTATGCAGTGATATAGTTTGTTTTTGGCAAACAAAGCATGCATTTAAAACGATAGGAATGATTCATCCGTTCAGAAAACTGGAACATTTTGTCGAGATACGGCCATGGGTGCAAAAGAGCATGCCAGGGTTGCCAGCTCTCACGCATTGAGCGTGAGACACACGCATTTGACCGTTTTCACACGCTCTCACGCCCCAGTTCCGATATCTCACGCCGAAAAAAAAAAGTAGTTTATTTACCACTGATCTATATCTATCAACCACCGGCGATCGCGATATAATACTTAATTTGTGTCCATTTTTCACCGCCCCGGTAACGTTCGCCACCCCCCGATCAACAATTTACACTCGCCACCAAGTCCAGGCTCCCTCCAAGCGATCTTGAAAAGTTGGCAACCCTGGCATGCTCCATCACCGCCGTCTCCGCTCATGTTGCTGTTATTTAGGAAAAGAACGACTAGCGACACCAAACTTGATTTTACACCTCACAGACACATCCTTGATTGCTGATAGGCTGTCACCTGTGAAAATACTATCGGGGGAGGGGAGGAGAGTTGTGTGTGGAAGTAACGAGTAACGAGAGCTGGACAGAAATGTAGTGGAGTGATAAGTACTGTATTTGTTATTCAACTGTAGTAAAGTGAAAGTCATAAGTATTTAAAAAAAATCAACTTAAGTAAAGTACAAATACTCAAGAACTGTACTTAAGTACAGTACTTAAGTAAATGTACTTTGTTACTGCCCACCTCTGTTTATGGTTAATCGTATTTTTGTACGTATGTGTCTGTTAAGTGTTTTGCTGCGTAAAAAGGCTCTTGTACTCATTAGCACTCTGCAGTAAAGAGTTATTTTTTTTCGCGTTCTTATTTAATTCCATCTTGTCCACTACGTACATTGTACTACCCCAAACCTAGACCCATGACATTGTGGGGTCATAACATATGGGGGCTCGTCGGGGATTCCTTTCTTTGGGACTTATGGGGATAAAGTTGCTCTGGATATACCTTTCTGAGTTATCTAAAAGTCGGTTAGTGGAACTGGAACTGTGTATGTAAACTAGCGGTATGGCAGCCGCAGCTTTTACTTTGCAGGCGTTTGTTGCTGCTCCTAATTTGGAAGACATTGAGAAATGCCGGAAGGATGATTTATTGGCGATTGCTGCACACTACCGTATTCAGGTTCTTAAGAAGGCTACTAAGACAGACATCAGGAGTACAATTGTTGCTAAATTAAGGGAGTTGGGTGTTGTGGGTAGTCCTCCATCTGTTCACACTACCTTTATGGAGAAGAGTGATTCAGAAAAGTTGATTACACCTGTTTTAGTTGAGGAGCACGTTACGCCAGAAGCAGCTGGTAGAGTAACCTTGCCTCGTTTTGATCCTTACTCTTCCCCGCTGTCAGGGTTACGTGATGAGGCCCGTGTTAAGGTTTGTGTTGCGCGTCTTCAATTGCAGGCTCAGGAGAAAGCACAGGAACGTCAAGTGGAAATGGACTTTAGGTTGGCTGTTCAGAAGATGGAGATTGAGGTAGACCGCGAGATACGATTACGGGAGCTAGAATTGCAGGCAATGAAGATTGCTTCTCCTCCCGTAGTTCAGCCAGACATCGCACCGTTAACTCCTTCTTCCCCACCGTCTCCTCCTGCAACGGGTTTGACTGCTTCTGTTTCTGTTCATCCTACTGGCGGTCAACCTACTTTGATGTGAGTAAATATATTGCTTTAGTACCAAATTTTAGGGAAACTGAGGTTGATACCTATTTTAGTGTATTCGAGCGTATTGCTACTACATTGAATTGGCCTAAAGAGGTTTGGACACTTCCACAGGTGGATTTGTTCCACAGGTGGCATCCTATCACATATCCTATTCACTGAGCTCCTGAGAGCGACCCATTCTTTCATAAATGTTTGTAAAAATAGTCTGCATGCCTAGGTGCTTAATTTTATAAACCTGTGGCCATGGAAGTGATTGCAACACCTGATGTGAGCATCTCTGGATCTCAAGTCCAAGTCAAGACCTCAAGTCTTTTCTGGATACAATATTCTCTTCTTTCAGTAGAACATCTGCTATATTTTGTTCTAAAACAGGGGTAATCAATTAAATCTTTCCGCGGTCCATTTTTGGCAGATAGCTCAGGAATCAGGAACAATCAGGAATGTAATTGGGTCCGGACAGGACGGCGTTCGGGTCCGGATCCGGACCGCGGTCCGCCATTTGGTGATACCTGTTCTGAAAGATAAAGGAGGGCTGTGAAATAAAAAAATCACATTTTAACTATATATTTTAAAGGTCTGCATATAAAGAAAATAGCAACCAAATTAGTGATTATAAAATAAAAATTAAAAACAGAATTCAAATTTTACAATAATAATGATTCTGACATAAAAAGCCCTGCAGCAACAACTATTTGTCTCCTAATGAACTGGATCAAACACAATCTATTTGTACTTCAAGGTGTCGTTCAGTGTCCAATACAAGGAAAATGTTTATGCAACTAACGCATTACATTTTAAAAAGATCAAGATTGACAGGGTACTTGCACTTAGCCTGGCTGGGTGAGGGCGCATTATGAGGCCTCCATGACTGAACACCCTCTCTACTGCTGCACTAGTGGCAAGTCAATACCAATATTGCAATACTGCTAATAACCTTTCAGGCAGTGACTAACCTTTCTGGCTGGGTTTTCAGGTGGCAAAAAAAAGTAGATGTGGTGGAACCAGCGTCCTGTATTTTTATGCCACACACGCTGCAGTTTGCTGCTCTTCTATTTGCTACTTGTACTTGTTTTGTACCCAAAACTTATTATGAATGGTGGAACAGAAGCGAGCATCCTCACCAGCGCCGCCATGATTGTGATGTTTTACGGCGCGCGCAGCGCCAGGTTCGCGTGAGGTGTGCGGAGTCTGGCGCAATGGTCACTTGCGAAATACTTGACGCGTCGCAACCGGCGCGAGGGTCCGCGCGCCGAAAATGTTACGTCAGCGGGAAGTAAAAATCATACAGACAGGCGGAGAAAAGGTTGTCAAATGAAACACAAAAGAACATTACAAATAAAAGATTGTTCACGAGTCTCAAATCACGAGTCCAAGTCGAGTCGCAAGTCTTTTGAATGCAAGTCTAAGTCGAGTCTGAAGTCACTGTATATGCAACTTAAGTGCGACTCGAGTCCGACTTTTGGCAGTGTAGTGTATGTCTGGGAACTCAAAGACAACGACTTTGAGAGAGACTTGCTCCCTTTTCTAGGTGACTGAGTGAATGTTGAGGGAAGAGAACCAGTCGATTTCTTTAGGCATCTGTTTCCCATAGATCTCATTGATGATGAGATTCACCAACATGTATGCTCTGCAGAAAAGGAAAACATCTGGCGGTGACTAGCGAAGTAATGCACATGGTCACGGGGTACATTTGTTATCCTAGGGCACAAATGTACGAGTTAAGTGAGCATGGCTTTCATCTTTGAATCCGAAATTGGATGTCCTTTTTAAGGAGTTCCTGCTCATGTTAATATTACTAATATTGATATTGTAACGAGTAGCCCCTCCTTGGGTTTCATTACAGTTGTTTTTAGACGAGATGCTGAAACGGTTTGAGCCCTTGTCCACATTTATGGATGAACCCTGAACTTCTGTTCTTAGAGCTCATTCCTCAGATCCCATAAGACATATAGGGAAGATCATGAGGTTAAAGAAATGGATTAGAGATCTTTTTCTTCCTTTCTACATGTGTCTATTATTGTAAGGATTCGTATTACTGTGTTGTTTTCCCTTTTTAATGCTGATTTTGTTCCATCCTATTTTGTATCTGAACCCGTGTCCATGCCTGATGCTGTTTCTAGGCCCCTAGTGTCTACTTTGGTGCCTAACCCTGGTCAAGTTTCTCTGTCATCCCCTTTCGCTCAATTGTCTCCCACTGGACCTTCGTCTGGTCATGTTTCCAACATATGTTATTGTGCTGGTCATTCTTTGGGTTTTGTCTTTGCTTCTTGTGGGTCTGCAGTGAATGGTTCTACTCATGTTTCTTCCTGTTCTAGCTACCGACGTATCCTGATCTAGGTCCTGTGATTCCAAATTAGAACTGTAGAACCACCCTGCGCATCACGGACTTGTGCTAACAGGTCGCCCAATGGAGGATGGGTTCCCTTTTGAGTCTTGGTCCTCCCAAGGTTTCTTCCTAATCCCCATCATAGGGAGTTTTCCCTTGCCACTGTCGCCTTTGGCTTGCTCCTTAGGGATCTGGACCCATACGTTTGTAAAGCTGGTTTGTGACAACATGTGTTGTGAAAAGCGCTATATAAATTAATTTGACTTTGACTTAGAGTGCTGCATCGCAACATGCTCTTGCCCTGTGATCACCTGCCGCTGGAGGTTTCAGATCGATTTCCTGTCAGATCAAAATGTAAACCTGCTACGACAACCAGAATCAGTGAACAAGCTGATGAAAGTGATGAGGATAAGGAAGAGGAGTACTGTGTGCCCACCTGACCAGTACCATCCTATGTCACCAGAGAGGTTCCTGGGAAGTCATCAAAAAGAATATGTATATGTGAAAGAAATGACATATACATATAATTACATACATAAACATATAATTGCCATCAGGCAGGCCAGGCGAATGCTGAGGAAGATGGTCCAAATGTCCTGTTCCACCACATGCCAAAGGTGCTTTATTGGACTGAGATCTGGTGAATGTGGTGGCCATTTGAGTACTGTGAACTCATTGTCATGTTCAAGAAAGCTTTCTGACATGATTCAGGCTTTATGGCATGGCGCATTATCTGGTTATTTGAGTCTGTCCATTCTCCTCTGGCCTCAACAAGGCATTTTCTCCCACAGAACTGCCACTCGCTGGATATTTTCTCTTTTTTGGACCATTCTCTGTAAACCCTAGAGATGGTTGTGTGTGAAAATCCCAGTAAATCAACAGTTTCTGAATACTCAGACCAGGCCGTCTGGCACCAACAACCATGCCATGTTCAAAGTCACTTAAATTACCCTTTTTCCCCATTCTGATGTTCGGTTTGAACGGCAGCAGATCATCTTGCCATGTCTACATGCCTAAATGCATTGAGTTGCAGCCATGTGATTGGCTGATTCAACATTTGTGTTAATGAGCAGCTGGACAGGTGTACCTAATAAAGTGTCTGGTGAGTGCATATATACTGTGGATCCTGTGGATATACGACCCACTGTGGATCCTGGTGAATTATGTTATTTCTGCTTCCGTGGTTTAATGTGTTTTAATGTGATGTTATGTCATTATGCTCTGTGTTGTATGTGCTGCACTAGAGAAGTGAACTGCATGTAGGAGGAATGTGGCTGCGATTCAGATATGTGTGTCACACAAGAGGAACTAAATAAATAAATGGGTTGGCAGAGAAATGAACAAGCAAGGAAGTGTAACAAAAACATTGATCCATTTTGTTTCTACCTAGGTTGATTACTATAATGACCTCCTAATGGGACTCACAGAATGTAGCTGCTAGAGATTTCACTAGGAGCAAAACAGAACTCATCACCCTTTTCTTATGTTCTTACACTGGCTTCCAGTATGCTACATAATTGACTTCAAGGTATTATAACTGTTCTATAAATCACTTAATGGTATAGGACCAGCGTATTTATCTGGAGTATCATTTCACAACTGTGCTGCTTCCAAATGGAACCAGCTGGTGGTGGACATTAGAAGAGTACCTACACTAGATGTTTTTAAATCAAAGTTTAAAATATCTCTTTGACCAAGCTTTTAAGTTTTAAGCACTTCCATTTTTTAATTTAATTTCTTCTTATTCTTTTTAATCTTAATTTAAATCTAAAATATCTCTTAATTTTAATTTCTTTAAACTCTATTTTTAATATTTAGATAGATAAGCAATAAACATTGTTCACCACTAACATCTGACGGCCACCTAATTTGCATCATGCACACCGCATACTCAGAGCACTCTCACAACTGTGTTGAAAATTTCACACCAACATAGACACAGTGACACAGTTTAAAAATAGAAACACACAGCAATACTTCTGTAATACAACAGTGTAACCTGTATCAGAGAAAACATACACAGAACCTTACTGAGAAACTGTCCTGGTGAAAAGTAGATTGAGAAGAAATTATATATGAGAATAATTTATTCTGTTATTACAAGACTAAACAATATTTGTTGAAGCTCTGTATGCATTTCTTACTTCACATGTCTTTCTTCTCCTCACCAACAGACACCTCCAGTGTACCTGCTGACTTGGTCAGTTACTGCAGATACAAAGTTTTCTATTGTAGGAACAATGCTTACACAGATCAAGTTTTCACTCTACTGAGATTAGTACAGGACACACGTAGGACTGCATGTCAGGTGAACCCATTTATAAATGATTGACGTCATTACCTCGCTGCGAGCTAGTAGTGGTAATGGGGAGGTGTTGGGTAGATATGGTGTTAAAGAAAGGAATACGGAAGGACAAATGGTGGTAGATTTTGCTAAAAGGATAAAGATGGCTGTAGTTAACACTTACTTTAAGAAAAAGGAAGAGCACAGGGTAACATAAGAGTGGGATGATGCACACAGGTCAACTATATCCTCTGTAGGAGACGAAACCTGAAAGGTTAGTGATTGCAAGGTGTTATCCGGGGAGAGTGTAGCTAAACAGCATAGGATGGTGATATGTAGGATGGTTTTGGAGGTGAAGAAGAGGAAGAGAGTGAGAGCGGAACCTAAGATCAGGTGGTGGAAGTTAAAGGATGAGGACTGTGGTGTAAAATTCAGGGATGAGGTGAGGCAGGTACTGGGTAATGGTGGTGGTGTTCTGGATACTTAGGATGAGACTTCAAATGTAGTGAGAGATGTGGCTAGGAATGTACTTGGTGTGACCTCAAGACAGAGGAAGATAGACAAGGAGTCGTGGTGGTGGAATGAGGAAGTTCAGGAAAGTTTGAAAGGAAAGCGGTTGGCTAAAAAGAATTGGGATTTTCAGCAAGATGAAGAAAGTAGACAGAGGTACAAGGGGATGTCATAAGGCAAAGAGAGCAGTGGCAGAAGCTAAAGAGAAGGCATATAGCAAGCTGTATGAGAAGTAGGACACTAAGGAAGGGGAAAAGGATCTGTACAGATTGGCCAGACAGAGAAACTGTGATGGGCAGGATGTGCAGCAGGTTAGGATGATAAAGGATAAAGATGGAAATGTGTTGTCTGGTGAGGAGAGTGTCTTGGGAAGGTGGACGGAGTATTTTGAGGAACTGATGAATCAAGAGAATGAAAGGGAAAGAAGGTTAGAAGAGGTAGGTTGTGAATCAGGAAGTGCCTCAGGTGAGCAAGGAGGAAGTAAGGGCTGCAATTCAGAGAATGAAGTGTGGTAAGGCAGTTGGACCGGATGATATTCCAGTGGAGGCATGGAAATGTTTGGGAGAGACAGCAGTGGAGTTCTTGACTGGGTTATTTCACAGTATCTTGGAAGGTCAGAAGATGCCTGAGGAGTGGAGACGAAGCGTAATGGTGCCGATTTTCAAGAATAAGGGTGACAATAAGAGCTGTAGCAAATACAGGGGGAATAAAGTTGATCAGTCACAGCCTGAAAATCTGGGAAAGAGTAGTGGAAGTGTAACACTCACAGTGTCACACAATGTTATTTATCGTAAATTTAGGACTACGCCACCCTCAACTAGAGGGAAACCAATCAGTGACATTTCACCCGTGCTAGATTACTGCCAGCGAAAATAAAATTGTTGGACTGCAGAGACTGAGATGCAGATCATTTATTGTACAAAACATAAAATACCATACATTCTTAAAATCACCGTGCGGTACAGCTACAAGCTTTTAGGAGCAGCTACCTAACACAGATTACTTCACTTCCACCAGTGGGGGTTGGTGCGCACCTAAAATAATAAACCAAACAAACAAATCAATAAACAAATAAACCACACCAGTCATTCGTGTGAAATGATCCAAATAGCAAACTCAAATCCACTGCAAATAACTCAAATATGTAGATGCCGCCAACACTTCCCTCGCTCTGCTCCCACCGTTCCCCAGCAGTACCGCCGGGCTAAAAGTAAAAACACATTAACAATGAATCACATTCCAATCCTGAAGAGAACGAATACAAGGGAGAAAACAGTGGTCTAGCTGGAATAACTCTAATCACCCCTTACTCGGTCACCTCAGCAACCTAAAGCACGCGAATAAACGAATCAAATTAATTTATTCCACCAACATGGAATGTATCCCATTATCATCCTACTTACAGCTCGCATGCAGCTCAAAACACACCCAGTCAAGCTCCTAAAAGCCCCGAACAATCTCAAACTCTGTGTGAATGGGTAAAACTCACATCACAGACCCAAGCGCGTCTCTCGTCCCATCCAATCAATCAGCTTCCAGCTAACGAGAACAAACAAGAGTTTAAATACTCTTCGCGATGGGCACTAATTCAATAGGGGCGGTGCCCTTAATTAAAGGGCCATATCTTCAGACATACTCTGTAACAGAGTCTTCCTGTTACAGAAGCTAGGCTTAGAGGAGAGGTAGAGATCTGTGAGCAGCAGTATGGTTTCATGCCAACTAAGTGCACCACAGATGCTGTGTTTGCTTTGAGAGTGTTAATGGAGAAGTATAGGGAAGGACAGAAGGAGTTACATTGTGTGTTTGTTGACTTAGAGAAACCTTATGATAGAGTAACGAGACAGGAGCTGTGGTATTGTATGAGGAAGTCAGGAGTAGCAGAAAAGTATGTGAGGATAGTGCAGGATATGTATGAGAACAGTGTGACAGCTAGGGTTAGTGAGATGTGCAGTAGGAATGACAGATGGGTTTAAAGTGGGGGTAGGACTACATCAGGGACCAGCCCTGAGTCCCTTCTTGTTCGCAATTGTCATGGACAGACTGACGGACGAGGTTAGGCTGGAGTCCTCTTGGACTATGATGTTTGCTAATGACATTGTGATCTGTAGTGATAGTAGGGAGCAGGTGGAGGTGAGCTTGGAAAGATGGAGATATGCTTTGGAGAGCAGGAGAATGAAAGTGAGCAGGAGTAAAACAGAGTACATGTGTGTGAATGAGAGGGCAGACGGTGGACAGGTCCAGTTTCAAGGAGTTGATTTGGTGAAGGTTGACGAGTTTACCTACTTAGGGTCGAGGATACAGAGTAATGGAGGAAGTGAAAGAGAGGTAAAGAAGAGAGTGCAGGCAGGGTGTTGTGGATGGCATAAAGTGTCTGGGGTGATCTGTGATAGAAGAGTGTCGGCTAGAATGAAAGGAAAGATCTATAGGACAGTAGTGAGACCTGCTATGTTGTATGGACTGGAGACAGTGGCACTGACAAAGAGACAGGTGAGGGAGATGGAGGTGTCTGAAATGAAGATGTTGAGATTCTCAGGATCAGGATCAGAAATTAGTTTATTAGAGGATCAGCACATCACAATCAGAATCAGAAATTTTTATTCGCCAAGTAGCAGGAGTACAAGGAATATTTTTTGGTGCAGGTGTCAACATAAACAGCAGATATAGTAAAGAAAAATAATAAATAATAAATAGTAGAATAGAATAATAAATAATAATGTGCACGTGCTATCATATCGGATTGATGTGTTGTGGTATTGGAGGGATGTGTGATGGGTCCTTATTTAGGAGGGTGATAGCCTGAGGAAAGAAACTGTGGAGGTGTGGGTTGGTCCGGGTCATTAAGGCCCTCACCTTCGATCTCTGCAGAGATGGAAACCACTGGAATAGAAGGTGCTGGGGTGTGAGTGGTCAGCCATGATCTTCCCTGCCCTCTTCTTGGTCCTAGCTGAGTAAAGATCCACGAGGGAAGGGAGCTGACAGCCGATGACTTTCTCTGCACAACGCACTAATCGCTGTAGCTTACGTTTTATGTGCAGAGACGCAGAGCCGAACCAGATGGAGATGGAGGATGTGATGATTGACTCTATTATAGCCATGTAGAATTGGACCAGTAGAGATTGTGGCAGCCCAAATTTCTTGAGCTGTCTCAGGAAATACAGGCGTTGTTGGGCCTTCTTTGTGACTGTAATGCTGTGTCTGTCCCATCTGAGGTCCTGCTGCATGGTGGTGCCCAGGGATTTGTGGTACTCCACTCGCTTAACAGTGCAGCCATGAATTTCCATTGGAGGTGGGGGGGTGGGTTATTTCCTAAAGTCGAAGATCATCTCCACTGTTTTTTGTGTATTTAGCTCTAAGTTGTTAACGTCACACCATGACACGAGCCGTGACACTTCCTCTCGGAACATGGACTCATTGTTGTTTGAGACTAGGCCAATCAGGGTAGTGTCATCTGCAAACTTGACCAGTTTAACAGAGTCGCTGTTGGAAACACAGTCGTTGGTGTAGAGATTAGAGCAAGGGGGAAAGCACACAGCCTTGAGGAGCGCCTGTGCTGAGGTAGAGAGGGTCAGACGTGTGGTCACCCATCTTGACATACTGTTTCCTGTTGGACATGAAGTTATGAATCCAGTAGCCTACAGATGGGGGGATGCTCAGCTGCCATAGTTTGTCCAGTAAGAGGTCCAGGATGATTGTGTTGAAAGCAGAGCTGAAGTCTACAAACAGCACATGGGCGTAAGTGTTTTGACCATCGAGGTGCTTCAGGATATAGGAGAGGCACAAGTTAATGGCATTGTCTACAGACCTGTTGGCTCTATATGCAAACTGCCAGGGGTCCTGGAGTGCATGAGTCATGGCCTTGAGGTGCTGAAGTACAAGTCTCTCGAAGCACTTCATGACTACCGATGTTAGGGCAACAGGTCTGTAGTCATTCAAGCAGGAGAATTGGTATGAGAATTGGTATGATGACCGACGTTTTAAAACAGGCAGGCACAGCAGACATGGTCAAGGACATGTTGAAGAGATCACTGAGGATGGGTGAAAGCTGTTCAGAACAGTATCTGAGAGTAGCTGGTGACACGCCGTCAGGTCCAGGAGCTTTCCGGATTATCTGTTTCTTGAGAACTTGGTTGACCTGCTGTTTTGTGTCCTTTGTGAGTGTCCTTTGTAATTCAAATCTTGAGTAGAAGCTGTTGAGTTGGTCAGGCAGCAGTGGGTCTGTTGTAACGTGTGAGGATTTGGGTTTGTAATTGGTTATGGTTGTAAGTCCTTTCCAGACTGAAGAACAGTAATTTGAAGAAAACTTGTTCCAGTTCCGTTTTCAACTGTTTGTATTTGGGTAGTTCGGCGGTTAGACTGGTGTGGTTGAAGTCCCCCATAATGATAACTGGAGAGTCAGGATGTTGAAGTTCAGTATCGCTAATTTGATCTGCCAACAGTTGATGTGCTATACTGGCTTGTGCCTGTGGGTGAATGTACCATTAGATTACTAAATTAGACCAAAATGTAAATTAGACCAAAATTAGACCAAATTTAGAGTGTTATTAAATTCACATGGTGAGTAGAATGGTTTGCACCTGATAATAAGTGTTTCCAGATCAGAAGAACATATTTTGGCTAAAACACATGTAGCATGTTTTGGAGATAAAGTTAGAGAAGTGAGATTGAGATGGTTTGGTCATGTACAGAAGAAGGAGGAGAGGTATGTTGGTAGGAGGGTCTTGAGGATGGAACTTCCAGGCAAGAGGAGGAGAGGTAGACCTAAGAGGAGGTTTATGGATGCAGTGGTAGAGGATATGAGAGTGGTTGGTGTGTCAGAGGAGGACACTCAGGACAGGGCCAGATGGAGGAGTTTGATCCGCTGTGGCGACCCCTAAATGGGAATTGCCAAAAGAAGAAAAAGAAGAAGTAAAATAAATAGAATTGTGTATGTGTGTTTAGTGAGTCTTGGCCCCTGCCGGCCTTACTTGATATGCAGCAAAAAAACTCTCAGTTCCACTCTCAGTTTCAAAAAGAAACACCTGGGTTTCTGTACATCATTTCAAACAGCAGCTTTTACATAGTATAAGCGTTGAACTACATTGCCACCCTGTGGTGAAATCAAGCAAGATCACAAGTTGTATACACATGTAATTATTTATTGCAATTAAAGACAATATAAAGGAATCTCAAACACACATGTAGTGTGGGAAACCTATTGTGATACTAAAATTATTTCTTTCCATGAGGCAAATTTGTACTTCCCTAGCATAATGTCAGGTAAATTAAATGCAGTATTAACTAAAAACAAGGAAATATACATTGGAGTAAGCCAGAGATGGGGACTCGAGTTTGGGACTCGGACTCGAGTCGCACTTAAGTCGCATATACAGTGACTTCAGACTCGACTTAGACTTGCATTCAAAAGACTTGCGACTCGACTTGGACTCGTGAATTGAGACTCGTGAACAATCTTTTATTTGTAATGTTCTTTTGTGTTTCATTTGAAAACCTTTTCTCTGCCTGTCTGTATGCTTTTTACTTCTCGTTGACGTAAAACATTTTCGACGAGCGGACCCTCGCGCCGGTCGCGTATTTCGCAAGTGACCGTTGCGCGCGACTCCGCACACGCGAACCTGGCGCTGCGCGCGCCCCAAAACATCGCGATCATGGCGGCGCTGGTGAGGACGCTCGCTTCTGTTCCACCATTCATAATAAGTTTTGGGTACAAAACAAGTACAAGTAGCAAATAGAAGAGCAGCAAACTGCAGCGTGTGTGGCATAAAAATACAGGACGCTGGTTCCACCACATGTAATTTTATTCGCCACCTGAAAATCCAGCCGGAAAGGTTAGTCACTGCCTGAAAGGTTATTAGCAATATTGCTAATAATCATGGAGGCCTCATAATGCGCCCTCACCGAGCCAGGCTAAGTGCAAGTACCCTGTCAATCCTGATCTTTTAAAAATGTAATGCGTTAGTTGCATTAACAGTTTCCTTGTATTGGACACTGAAAGACACCTTGAAGTTCAAATAGATTGTGTTTGATCCAGTTAATTAGGAGACAAATAGTTGTTGCTGCAGGGCTTTTTATGTCAGAATCATTATTATTGTAAAATTTGAATTCTGTTTTTAATTTTTATTTTATAATCACTAATTTGGTTGCTATTTTCTTTATATGCAGACCTTATATATAGTTAAAAATGTGATTTTTTTAAATTTCAGAGCCCTCCTTTATATTTTAGAACAAAATATAGCAGATGTTATACTGAAAGAAGAGAATATTGTATCCAGAAAAATGTCAGTTTTGTAAGAAAAATACTTTTTGGAGAAAAATACGGATACAAAATTTATCTGGAAAACATTTGTGTGTGCGTGCGCACTTTTAAAAATTGTATTTCTTCATTTACCAGTTTAAGCTATTATACATCAGAAGTGTCATAACAGACCATTACAACTATACAGTGATTTGCGACTACAGTGTCACTCAAATATTTGGGACTTGACTTGGACTTGAGAACAAAGACTTGAGACTTGACTTGGACTTGAGGTCAAAGACTTGAGACTTGACTTGGACTTGAGGTCAAAGACTTGAGACTTGACTTGGACTTGAGATCAAAGACTTGAGACTTGACTTGGACTTGCAAAAAATGACTTGTGAGCATCTCTGGAGTAAGCCAATTAAAATATTTTTTAAAGCAAAATTTACTGAAATAAGGTACTACACTGCAGAGAGGGAAGTCCCCAGGCATACTGAACAACTTTTGCATCTTATACAACTATGTTAAATTCTTATGCATAAAAAAATAATACATTTTCAATTTGCAAATGTAGGTACAGGGTATGAAGTACATGGAACCTCTAGAGAGAAGGACTCAAATGAACACAGGTGCACAGTGCTCAAACAATCTGGGAAGAGCTTTTGGGCGCAGTATAACTGAAAAGTCATTAGAAGCAATGAAAGAGTCCACAGCATCACAGGTCACTGACATCTGGATTTTCTGTGCAACACTAGTGGGCTGGACCTGTGGGTTTAAGTAGAGACACAAAACAAGCTGCATGTGTGAGGGCCATGTCAGAAGGTGGGAGGCTGAGAGTGAGGAAGTGGTTGAGGGAGTGTGTATGTGTGGACGTCTCCCCTGTATACTGGGGCCGGTTCACTGTGACAGAAAGATATGACAATTTGTTCAAAATTAAGTTTATGATTAAGTGGGTGATCATTTTGTTTTTACAAAATATACTATTTTCTGCTGCAGGAGAAGCTACTTTACTCCACATCATATCTGTGACATTAATAATAAGAATTCTTATTATTTACAAATTTCTTATTATTTACAATTGTATAACATTGCTTTGAATGGAAGTTATGTCTTTACAGTTTTAACTAAAAGTATCATTTTATGTTGGTACCCCCAGCAGTGGCGGTTGCAGCCGGCAGTTTTTGGACGGGCCAAAGTGTAACTGGGGTGGGCAATCAACAAAGCAACAACGATGCAGGGCCGGCGCCAGAACATATACAGTGGTGGGGGCGTCAGAAAATCTTGGGGTGGCGAACGTAAGTTGTTGACCGGAGGTGGCGGCGTGTGACGATTGTTGAGGGGGAAGAATGCTGGTATCTACCAACATTCGGAGTGTACCACCCCCAAAAACCAGGCAAAATACGAGTTGTTTTCGACTCAAGCGCCTCATTCAAAGGTATTTCCCTAAATGACATTCTACTTAGGGGGCCTGACTTAAACAACACGCTGCTCGGGGTTCTATTGCGCTTTCGGCAGGAACAAGTTGCGGTCACTGTGGATGTGGAGCAGATGTTTTACTGCTTCAGAGTCAAGCAAAGCCACAGAAATTATCTCCGGTTTCTGTGGTTCCAAGATAATGACCTTAGCAAAGAAATCATGGAGTTTCGCATGAAGGTGCCAGTTTTTGGAAACAGTCCTTCTCTGGCTATTGCGATCTATGACCTAAGACGGGCAGCTGAACTTGGGGAAGAAGAGTATGGCTTCAACACAAAGCAGTTCATCTTGCGCAATTTCTATGTGGATGATGGACTGGCCTCTGTGTGCAGTGAAAGCGAAGCCATTGAGCTCTTAACACAAGCAAGAACCATGATGGCAGAGTCAAATATAAGGCTTCACAAAATAGCCTCGAACGTCAGTCATGTGATGTATGCATTTCCCCCAGAAGAAAGAGCAGCGGATCTCAAAGATTTGGATTTGGATGTTGACCCTCTACCTCTTCAGCGAAGCCTCGGAGTTGGCTGGAACCTGAAAAATGACTGTTTCACCTTTCGAGTTGCTAAAGACAACAAACCCTTCACCCGCAGAGGAATACTTTCTGTTGTCAACAGCCTCTATGATCCCCTTGGATTTGCTTCTCCAGTTACAATCCAGGGAAAAGCATTGTATAGAGAGTTAACGGTTGGACAGCAAGATTGGGATGAGCCCTTACCAGTGGACCGGGAGGCAGAGTGGTCAAGGTGGATTGACTCACTTACCGCTCTCGAGCATCTCCAGATCCACAGACCATTTGTTCCAGTTTCATCATCACATGCTCAGAGAAGGGAACTATGCATCTTCTCAGATGCTTCGACATCAGCAATAGCAGCTGTAGCATACCTCAGGGTTATTGACACTGGTAGCCAATGTCATGTTGGATTTATCATGGGGAAATCAAAGTTAGCACCCTCATCTGTGAACACTATCCCACGCTTAGAATTATGTGCAGCGGTATTAGCAGTGGAGTTGACTCAAGTGATTATGGAGGAAAGTGACATTCAGTTTGATTCGGTGAACTTCTACATGGACAGCCGAGTAGTTCTAGGCTACATTCATAATGTCACCCGGAGATTCTATGTGTATGTGGCCAACAGAGTTGCTCAGATTCGCAGGATTACCGAACCAGGCCAGTGGCATTATGTCATTACTGGCCAGAACCCTGCAGATCATGGGACGAGACCTGTATTAGCAGCCCAACTGCAACAGACCACCTGGCTCTCTGGGCCTCGGTTTCTCACACTATCTGAGACCGAGTCAAGAGATCCAGCGCAGAGCGAAGAGACTTTTGACCTTATGGAATCCACAACGGATGTTGAGATTCGTCCTCAAGTGGTTTCCTTAGCAACGAGAACAGAGGAAAAGGAGCTTGGGTCTCACAGATTTGCACGTTTCTCAAGCTGGAAGTCTCTGGTAAGAGCAATCAAATCCCTCATTCATGTTGCAAAGTCGTTCTCTAAAGCTTCAAGCGTCTGTAAAAGTTGGCACAGTTGCAATCTTGCAAGTACTACAGAAATCTCACAAGCAAAAACAGCAATCATTCAGTGCATTCAAACTGAGACTTACAAGGAGGAGATTGAAAGCCTTAAAAAGGGAAAAGACATCTCGCGCAGTCCTCTTGGAAAACTCGACCCCCTTGTTGATGGTGGCTTGTTAAGGGTTGGAGGATGCTTACGGTCAGCAGATCTTCCAGATGTGGAAAAACACCCCCTGATAATTCCAGGTAATCATCATGTAGCCACTCTCTTAGTTAGACATTATCACAACCAAGTAGCTCACCAAGGCAGGCAGTTCACAGAAGGTGCTCTGCGCTCAGCAGGACTATGGATTGTTGGTGGCAAGAGACTCATTTCCAGCACACTCCACAAATGTGTCACATGTAGGAGACTTAGAGGTCGCCTAGAAGTGCAGAAAATGGCCAGCTTGCCCTCCAGCAGGCTTGCGTTTGACCCGCCTTTCACTCATGTAGGCCTAGACGTTTTTGGGCCTTGGAATGTCAAGTTCCACCGCACAAGGGCTTGTTCGACACATCCTTGATGGCTTGTTACTGCAAACCTCAACCACCCGCCTCTCACACGAGGTTCTGGTCACGTTTATGGCAGAGGTCATGGCCATAATGAATGCCAGACCCTTAGTTCCTGTTTCAAACGATCCTGAAGCACCTGAAGTTCTCTCTCCTGCAATGCTTCTAACGCAGAAGGCTGGTACCATTCCAACACCACCTGAAGACTTTGAACTCAAGGACCTTTACAAAGCCCAGTGGCGGCAAGTGCAAGGTCTCTCGGGTTGCTTTTGGAAAACATGGAGGCAAGAGTATCTTGCTACACTGCAGACAAGACAAAAGTGGAAGGGAGAGAAGCAAAATATCAAACAAGGAGATGTTGTTCTATTGAAAGACAATCAAGTAAAACGCAATGAGTGGCCAATTGGTATTATAGTCAAGGCCATTCCCAGTGAGGACAACAGAGTGAGAAAAGTTGAGGTTAGCATCGCAAAACAAGGAACTGTTAAAACATATCTTAGGCCTGTTACTGATGTGATAGTACTTTTGTCTGAAACAAATGTTTAAATAAGAGTGGTATATTTATTAATATACCAGACGGGGAGTGTACTGTGATACTGAGAAATGTTCATAAGAAAGGCCTGTGATTATATTCTGTTGATTTACTACCCCCTTGTGGTTGGATTTGAGTTAGGTTTTGTTTTGCTGAAAGTCAGTCAGTTGAGCATGATCGCCTGTAGCACGGCAGAGAGACAGTGTTTCCAGCGTTTTTAAGCCTTGGAGTATCTTTGTCCGTAAGTTGAGTGCTGTTATTATATGGGAACATTGTTTTGAGGAGGAACAATTGAGATGTTGTGTTGCTATGCATAATGTTTCTGTGTTAGCCGTAACTTGGCCGAATGTGTTGCTAGCTGCCTTAGCGGCTATTCAGGCAAGCTAATGTTAATAAGTAATGCATAGATTGCTAACAGGCTTCTGTAGGTGATTGTGTGAGCAGGAATGGGTAAATTTGCATTATGTTTAGTTGACAAGGTTCACACACATTTGTTTAATTCATGTGTTTATTTAAAGACTGTAAAATTTAAGCTGTGCAAAATGTTGATGTATATGTTTATGTTTATTTTCCTAGTTTTACATAAAAGATGAAAATGCATGCAACTAGTGTTGTCAAAAAAATCGATATATCGATACGTATCGATACTGAACATTCTGAAACGGTACAATACTCGTTTCCCTTAAGTATCGATTCTTTTTACATAAAATGCGCTTTCGTTTGACCCACCCAAGCTGCCGTAATGCACAGGACAGTTTGTAATGCTAATATGGCAGCTAAAGCAAACGTAGTGCTGTTGGATTCGAAGCAGATACAGATGGAAAACTGAAGGACATGAACAAGCCCGTTTGCAAGCGGTGCTTTTGGAACGAAGGGCGCTAAAGCCTGGTTGAGTGACCATAGCGCTCGACTCCGCGCGAACCTCCGCGAGCGGTGGAGGCTTTATACTTTCAGCTTTGCAGTGTTGTCCGAAACTATATGTGGTAGTATAAAATAAACACCCCTCAAAACAGGGGAATGAACACTTACCTGACGAATTTTAATGCTGCTTTGTGTTTCAGGTTTGAAAAGTGCTGCAATTTAGGCTAAAGTACTTGAAAATGTTGAAATTGTAACTACTTCGTTTCACAACAAATATCTGTCTGACTGAACAGTTTTCATGTATTACATTAACAAATACGAGCCTCTTGTAATTCCAGGATGAAACATGAGAACGTGAAGACGTTAAGATTGGGCGTTTTGAAAATAAACAACCATTAAATAATGTGATTAAAAGCGCAATATTTCGAATCATTTCGAGTATATGTATAAATATTTAACTTAATTAAGTTTAACGTGCTGGGAAATATTGGTACAAGCGCTTGAATTGAACCCTGCAAACATGACTTTGTTCATTGCGCTGAGGCGCGGCGCGCAAAGTTACAAAATTCGAGAGGTGCACGACCTCGCGTGCGCCGCGCTTCAGCGCGATGAACTAAATCATGTTTGCAGGGTTCATACACCTTGTGGAATTCAAACACTTGTATGTCACTTTCAAGGTCCATTTCAATATTTCCCAGCACGAGCAAAGACACTTTGTCAGACGTTCAAAAGACGTCCACTGAAAAGCCAGAATGAAAGTTTTAGCGACGTCTTTTTTAAATGTCTATTACTGCCGTTCAGTTGCAGTTTTTGCACGTCCTGACATCCAATAAAGGTCCTAGTCAAACGTTCAGATAGAAAACTCGTCATAGACGCTCAAGTTAAGTTAAAAGGTTAAGGTCCTAGTCACACTGTCAGATTTTGAACCAGTTTTGAACGTCCACCAGACATGCAAAAATGGGTCTGGACTGAACGACGTGATACAGACTTGATTTTAACGTCTTTCTGACGTCGCATGTTTGTTGGGATAAGTTAAATATTTATACATGTACTCGAAATTATTCGCTTTTTTATCACATTATTTAATGGTTGTTTATTTTCAAAACGCCCAATCGTAACGTCTTCACGTTCTCTCATGTTTCATCCTGGAATTACAAGATGCTCGTATTTGTTAACACAAAAGAACTGTTCAGTCAGACAGATATTTGTTGTGAAATGAAGTTACAATTTCAAGCATTTTCAAACACAAATCAACATTCATTTGTTTGTTTATAAAAAAAATAAAAAGGCTTTAAAACGGAAATTAGCACCGTATCTGACTTTGGTATCGAAAATGGTATCGAATTTCAATATTTTTATAAGTATCGTATCGAAGTTGTAATTCTTAGTATTGTGACAAGCCTACATGCAACGCCTGAAGTCTTTTTTGTCAGCTATCTGTCTAGCATGGTCTAGAACGCTTATGCGAGGACAGAATAATTATAATTTATTTTCATATGGAAAACTGTATTCTGAGCTTGTGATTATAGGCGGGCCCAGCTGCCAATCAACCTTTTTTGTGTACTCTCTTGTGAGAAGTGTTTTAGATGCAGTATGGTATTTGCTAAATACAGAATAATGCAGTTAGTCTATTTAAAATTTTATTTTGCATGAATAAAATCTATTGACAATTACTCTTCACTCAGGTCTGTCTTTGAGAATGCTTTAATTGAAGTAACCAATGATTACAATGTGAAAACCCCAATATGAAATCAAGCTATATCACAACTCATAATTTTTTGCATGAGACATAAGAAATTTGAACTTGGCTGTTTAGCCAAACTGCTGCACAAACCTGCTCTCGTGTCCACCATATTGGTCCATGAAATAAAGCTTTTTTGTGTTATTCCTGGCTGTCTCAAGCTTCCACATATCTTTAGCCAGAATACCATTTCTGGAGTGGAATATCTCAGCCAGAGAGGAGGACATTGGAGAAGGACTGTAATCTGCACACTTTGGACCATTTAGACTAGGAGCACATTCTACACTATAGGAAAAAAAGAAGCTGCCATATCGAAACATACATACATCACTCAAGTTTCCCCTGTTAAGATCAAAATTGCATGTCCCCAGAAGGTCACTATTCCAGTATGTGTCTTCATCATACACTTTAAAAGTAAGCTTATTTGTCTGAGATATCTTGATGGAGCCAAACTCAAATGATTCTCTCCAGTGAGGATTGTTATTGTTATGAATCACTGCAGTGCGACGAACTAGATTACCATATTTGACTTCTACATTGCCATCAGTTTTGGTGAAGATATCTCCGTATAAACCTTTAGCATAAAGTTTAAATACCTTCAGTGTGGCAAGACCTCTTTCAACAGGACAGCAGTTGGACATTATATTTGTGCTTTTTTCACAAACACACACACAGCGGTCCCTAGCACTGTTCTTCTTCCCTACCTTACAAGACTCAGAACAAACTTCGTTTAAGGCATTTCTGCTTATATAATTTTCTATGGCCTTTTTTAGTCCCCCTTTAGCAGGATTATCATCATCCAGCAGTAAGTGAAGAGGTGTAAGTGTGTATGACACGACACCTGGTATAGTCTTCAAGGATTCCATCCACATTTTTCGAGCATTTGACTGAGACATACTGGAGAAAAGGAGGTCATCATCGTTGATGTTCCCCCCTAAAACCTCTGTCTGTCGGTCATCAAACATTGAGCTAAATGATTCTTTTATCCCACATGTTTTCTTTAGTTCCTGACAGTGAGAGAATTCTGTTTTCAGTGTTGCACCTTGATATGTGCCTGAAGCCTCCACATCCAAACAGTCCTTAACTGCTGTGACTGTAAGGCCACTCATTGCAGCCTTACAGGTTCTAATAGCTGTTACTGCTGATATCTTCCCACCCAGATCCACTCCTGTGGTATAGTGAGTGCCAAACTTGTCGATTAAGCTTTGATAGGAGTGTGAATTAGATGTTGGGAGAAGAGACTTCAGAGCTTGAAGAAACTCCTGATGCAGTGGGGGGGAAGATGCAACGTGATAGCTGTAAAGTATTTTTAAATATGTAAATATTTAGTTTAGACATAGAAAATGTATCTCTTATTGAAAGGTTTTGCAACAAAATATAAAAACGTCTCACCTGTAAAAGCTGCATTTGACTTCATGCTTGGTGAAACTGAATTTGTCCTCCTTTGACTTCGCCATAGCGTTGGTTGACTCACGGGAATGTGTGCCCCCTATTGATACACCAGCTATTAATGGTACATCCAGTCCAACTTTCCAGTTGTTTGAGACTGATGATGTAGAATCCTTCACAAGCGCTTCACTTGACTCATATATTTTGCTGGAAATCTTCTGTGAACACTTTGAAATTGTCCTCCAGAATGTCACAGCAGCCGGCAGCTTCTCCTTTTGTTGGTTTAAGTATCTGTTTGTACACAGCTTGCAGCTGCCGTTCCCTGTGTCCCACTTCTCCATGTCAATAACGTAGGAACCTTTCTGCTCCATCTTCACGATGTCAAAGCCCTCTCCTCCAAGGTTGTACCCAGGGATGAAGTCAGCATTCTTGCAGTCTTTTGGACTCCCCAGTACCAGTTGTTCTTCACCAGTGACCACGGAGAGCAAAGAGTAGCACAGCCACCAGCCCAAAAGACAATTCCACATCTGCCCCATCATCTGAGATAACTGCAGTTTAAAGTATTTTAGATACATATTCTAAATATTGTATTAAATCTATTAATTACATGGACGTTCATATAGAAATTCAGTATAATGAGTGTATTAATTTTAGTACATCAAAAACCCATTCATTCGCATTCTTTTCCCACACAACAATGTAATTTATCTGCCAACCGGACTAAACACTTAAATGAATGATGCCAGCTGTCTTGTAAATATGTACTTCTTCTTTAAATCTAAATTTTATATTATTTACATTATTCTACCTGGACTTTAGGACTTTTTTCCTGTTTTAAATCTGTTACATAACAAAGTTGCACAAACAGGGAACTACGCACAAAAGCTTTTCACTCACCTGTGTACTTGTACAAAGAGATGTGACAATAAAGTGATTTGATTTGATTTGATCTTATGAGATATAGGAGTCAGACCAAGTGATACTCCTTCTTTTAAATACCAGTACCTGAGTATACCAGAGGGAGGGACTGCCTAATATAGTCTGTTTAGACACTTGTGGTTGCCCACTGAAACATGGTATGAGGACATGAGCACGTACCTTATTTGATGTGTTCACTTGTCTGTATAAATGTGAAGATACCTAATCTCTGCTTTATTATAAGTTCGATTAATTTTTTAACATTGACTTGGAAATGCTTACCTGCACTTCCTTTTTTAAATTCTGCTTAAAATTTTTTAGAAGTGATGTTTGTACACATATCTCCTACAGCTTTATAGCTACAACCCCCAAACATTACACACTTTTGTCCATTGACTTCCATATATTCTTTAAACCTATCTAATAATTCAAGTAATAATTCAATAACTCATATAATAACTCAATAATTCATATTTTACATATTTTAAAAAATGTACACCTAATATTAGTTGCCAGGCATTTCTTTCACTTTCTCTTTCACTACTCATTATGATGTCATTAATGCACACAGTGCTACACACACATGCTCCACATGCCAAGACTCGTCTCCTCTGCTCTCCTTTAGTGTAAGCATTAAACCAAACCAAATATACTTTAGTGTTGCTTTGGAGATTAGGCAAACTTAAAATTAAGAGTTTTTCTTTCTGTCCTGTCTTTACTAGAATCATGTTTAGGGAAGAATTTTGGATGAACTGTAACGTATCAACCTGGCAGAGAAGGATCCAAATGCAGAATAATGCAGCTTTTATTGAATATACAACAAACGGCAGAGGTGAGTACATTTACATTTATGGCATTTGGCAGACGCCCTTATCCAGAGCGACTTACATTTTTATCCCATTTTTAATACACCAGGCCATGACTGGGGAGTAGCAATAAATATAAACAACTATGCTGAACATTGGAGTGTTTAGTGGTATGTCGGGCCGATCCAGAGTCATGGCGGGACAACAGAGTCTAGGAGGTACAGGAGGGCTACACTGGGAACGAGCACAGACAGTAAAACAAGGCAATGAGAGCACTTGGTATGCATCATGAGTCAGCAATAGTTCACAAGCAGGAAGTCGAACTTCCGTGTTAACACTAGAAGTCCCAGAAATGTCAACCTCCCACCTGAAGTCCTGAAAGAGGGTCAAAAGACCCTTAGTCCAAACTGACAACTCTGGTGGCTCCAATTAACATCTATTCTGTCAGGGCTGGCTCGGATGCCGCTCCTTCTACCACCCGAGTCAAAGTGATTTTTTCTAGCCCATTTTTGGAGTTTTGTGTGAAATTATGTCAAATTTGCCCTTTTCCCCACTATATTTTGTTGTTCCAATACACACAAAAGAAATAAAGATGTGTATAACAAAACATGTGTAATTGCAATCATTTTCTGGGAAAAATTTTTTGGCCATGACTATACATGCCTTCTGTGCACTACTGCCAGACTACCTGATAACACTGTATTCGGGCTTCTATCCTATTTTATTTGTATATACATATAGATATAAGCAGATGTACATTATATATCTATTCCACATATTTAATTATCCTGGCTGCTACTCTTCTGCACTTCTATATTCAGTATCCCAGCTGCACACTCTATATTTCTATATTCTACACTCTCACCACGTATTTTGGTAAATCCTGGAATGCCATCTGTCACATTCTTGCAATCTTATCTCAATCCTGGTTACTGGAAAATCTATTGATACATTTTATGTATTTATTTTTTCTTATATATTCAAATTCTGTTGTACACTGTGCGAGCCTAAATGCAACGAAATTTTGTTCTGCGTACACTCGTGTACAATCAATGACAATAAACATCTAAGTCTAAGTCTAAGGTGTATGCAGTATAAACTTTGTGTGGTGACCAATTGGCTTGTGTATAAGGGCTGGACAATATGGGCAAAATTTCTATCATAATATATTTATACATTTCGGTCAATACGATATAATTCTGATATCAATATGAACAATATAAAAACCACAGAAAACTGCCAACAATGTCCACAAGTATATGAAACCTCCTATAAAACTATATTTACTGTAGAAATAAAAATAGTACAAATAAGTCATTGTCAACCTTTTATTTGTTTTCAGCCTTCATCTATGAACATGAAGCACGACATCATCGTCAAATCAACAAACTCGTCGGCTTTGTCAACATAAATATCTTCAAACTACAACACAGGCTGAATATCATATTCTTGTGTACATACGTACATGCTGGTCTACATTATCTGGCTTCAAAGCTGCCCTTTTACATGTGACAATGTTGCCACCTGTGCTAAAAGCTTGTGGCGTGAATGCACAAGTACTGTTTTGCCAGTTTGCTTATTCTTACAATCCATGGCTTTAATGATCGCAGCATCAATAAAAGCTTTTAAATGCACATAACAAATTATTTAATTAGCCTAACACCTGTTTCAAATTTGTCACCAACAAAGAAATGATTGCAACAAAATTTAATCTTTTTTTAATTAGGATTATTTATGAATAAATAAATACGTTGTGTTATTTCAGACATTCTTCAAAAAATGTTAACTGCAATATTATTAAGTTAAATGTGAAAGTATTTCAACATTTTCTGAATTTTATCTTGGCATTTCTCAGGAAATATTCTTGAACATGAAATGCAATGCAGTGATTGGATCTTGCCGGGTTTTTTTAAATGAAGTCATCCAGGATCAGCTTTGCGGCACAGCCAGGTGTCGTAAATCAGCTCTGATACTGACACTTAAGAATTACTCCTACACTTGGCTTAAAATGAGACTGAGAGGCTTGATAACTAACTTGTAGTCTCAGCTTTCAACTTCAGAATTTTTTTAGACCTAAGTCCATTTGTAGCAGCATTCTTAGGAGTAATTCTAAGAAGTTTGATACATACGCCCTGGTTTGTTCTTCTTTGAATTCTCCTAGGATTTGCTCTCTGGTACCTGTGCTTAATTTGATTGTTTCTGGAATTCTGACTCGGACTGTCCTCTACTACTCCATTGGATTATGTTTTCTCTCGCTGTGGGACTGAGCCACGAATCCTTCTCAGTAAATAAATATATTATACCATTGAAGTCTGCAACCGTCTGTGTCACACTATAGTTTTTTTAGTGTTATTTTCTTGCTACACATATATGTCAAAATGGCAGAAATCAAACAGTAAAATGGTATATCTTGTCAGATGCTTCTATACAATCAAATTCATGTATATGGGCATGACATTAAATGTATAAATGTAAAGTATTTGAATTTTCATTGATATAAAAAACTATCCCTTGACACAGTACCTGGAAAGCTGTGTGAGCTGCATGTGCATGTGCAATCAGAAACAGTGTACCTATTTATTAACATTTCACACACTGCAGTTACAGCTTCATTGTACATGCCTGTGCCATACTATACCAAAGTCAAAGTCAAATTTATTTATATAGCGCTTTTCACAACACATGTTGTCACAAAGCAGCTTTACAATTGTATGGGTCCAGATCCCTAATGAGAAAAACTCCCTATAGGGTGGGGATTAGGAAGAAACCTCGGGAGGACCAAGACTCAAAAGGGAACCCATCCTCCATTGGGCGGCCCGTTAACACAAGTCCGTGGTCGCAGGGTGGTTTCAAAGTTCCACAGCAGCAGTCAAGGCTCCTGTTCCCCGGCCAAGCAGCCTCAGTACCAGGAATTACTAGACTTGCACTGTATATTATGGTAGACACACCATCACGTCAAACGCTACAGCACTGCTGCAGACTCTTCTTGGCCATTGCTGTGAATGTTCTTCTTCACTGTGAAGGCATCTCATAGCTTGAGTGCACATATGACTCAGACTTTGTGTGTTGAGTGTGACAGTTGGTACTTTGTCTTTTTCTCAAACAGGCATTCAATACTATCAGTACACTCACCATCGTGTCTGACGTGTGCGTTGTTACTTTGTGCCTGATGTGGTTTCTTTTCTCTCTCTCTCTCTCTCTCTCTCTCTCTCTCTCTCTCTCTCTCTCTCTCACACTCACACTCACACTCACACACACACACACACACACACACCTACTTATGTGTATGCATCTCAGTCATAGATTGAGTCAGATGTGTCAAATGTGTGAATGTGAGAACTAACACTGCTACGAACTCTTGATGAACATTATGCAGATATTCTCACATGTCCTACTCAAAGGGTTCACATACACACTATCCTACCGATACTGACATACATCATATACTAATCAGTAAAGAGAGTACCTCTGTGACTGAAGTTAGCAAGTTCTCTCTCTCTCTTTTACACATAGACACACACACCCACCTATTCGGTTCTTCTGAACACTGCACTACCCATACCCACCCATACCTTAGTGAATAATCATCTCTATATGTTTTTATGCATGTTGTGCCAGACCTGCTGCAAACTCTCGGTGGACGTCGCTGTGAATGTATATGTACTCTAAAACTGTGCATGTATATGTACTCTAAAACTGTGAATGTATATGCACTCTAAAACTGTGCATGCATCTTGTTCATGCTTTCGCTTCGTATTCCATCATGTGAAATGATTGAGCTGATGTGCATGCAGAGACTCTGAAAATATGGCTGCTGGATCTTTCAAGAACTGAATCTTTACCTCTTGTCACAGAGATCTGTGATGTGAGGGGATAGGTAGGATGCTGAGCTGATCATATATTAAATAGCGCTTTATTTCTCACACAAAGTTGAGCTCTCGCGCTTAGCAAAACATGTAACGTTTAACACGCACTGAGACATTCAGAAAGAAGAGTGATGATCACTACATCGACACACATTAAATATCTTCAAATAAACAAGACCCAAGTACAACTCATAACACTGACGAGTGCCACAGGTGAGACGCACGCATATTGAACGCATGCATTGAACCACACCCAAATGAAAAATATATATGAACGTAAACAGACACAGACTACAACACACACACCCGAGGAGAGGGATCAAGGATTGTACCCTGAGCCCTCCACCAGGGGCAGCTCCTCTCGGATTGCCCACAAGGATGGGCGGGCCCAGGGCTACCGGAACCAAGAACCCCCGGGAGGGTTAGGGTGAAACACGGGGACAGACAAACACAGTGGCACAGACAGAGGCACACACATAAACGGATTCCACAGACACCATCTCAGTACCATCGCGGTCAGTGGGGCTGGCGGTCCTGGAGTTACAGACGCTGCAGGCAGTGCCCCCGGGGTGTCCCAAGGTTGACCCTCTGGGACACGTGTTGCTCCCCTGCGTCACTAATCTACTTCCATATGTACATGAGAATATAGAATGTTCATATTCACATTTATATTTAACTTGCCATGACTGCCCATATAATGTTGTAGCAGGTATAATAAGAGCATTGTGCACAATGATACTAACACATTGTGGGTTTGCTCACCTGGCATGCAAAGTTATACCTAAAAAATGCCTGGTTCTACTTTTAAAAAGTGACTAACTTGAAAGGCAAATAAATGTAACCACCAAATGTCAGTAACATGCAAATATTTTATGGAATTAATTATAGAGTTTAATAGGACCTATTTTAATATACCTGTATTGATGCAGTGACAATTCACTCATGTCTGTCTTTGTGAATGCTTTAATTAAAACAACCAACTTACAGATAGAAATGGAAGCAAGCAATGATTATAAGGTTTACACTTATTACAATCTGAAAGCACAGATGTGAGATTAAGCTACTTCATAATTCAAAACAGTTTTACCTATGGCACAAGCAATCTGAACGGAGCAGCTTAGTAAAATGTCTGTGGAAGCCTGTTCTCATTTTTTATCATATCATATCCATAATTACTCTTGAAATAAAGCTTTTTTGTGTTATTCCTGGCTGTCTCAAGCTTCCACATATCTTTAGCCAGAATACCATTTCTGGAGTGAAATATCTCAGCCAGAGAGGAGGACATTGGAGAAGGACTGTAATCTGCACACTTTGGACCATTTAGACTAGGAGCACATTCTACAGTATAGGAAAAAAAGAAGCTGCCATATTGAAACATACATACATCACTTCTTTTTCCACTCTTAAGATCAAAATCGCATGTCCCCAGAAGGTCACTATTCCAGTATGTGTCTTCATCATACACTTTAAAAGTAAGCTTATTTGTCTGAGATATCTTGATGGGACCAAACTCAAATGATTCTCTCCAGCGGGGATTATTATTGTCATGAATCACTGCAGTGCGACGAACTAGATTACCATATTGGACTTCTACACTGCCATCAGTTTGGGTGAATGTGTCTCCATATAAACCGTTAGCATAAAGTTTAAATACCTTCAGTGTGGCAAGACCTCTTTCAACAGGACAGCAGTTGGACATTATATTTGTGCTTTTTTCACAAACACACACACAGCGGTCCCTAGCACTATTCTTCTTCCCTACCTTACAAGACTCTGAGCAAACATTCTTTAAGGCATTAGTGCTTATATAATTTTCTATGGCCTTTTTTAGACCACGTTTAGCAGGATTCTTGTTATTCAGAAGTATGTGGAGAGGTGTAAGGGTGTAGGTCACTACATCAGGGATGGTCTTCAGGGATTCCATCCACATATTCCGAGCATTTCCCTGAGATGTACTGGAGAAAAGGAGGTCATCACCGTTGATGTTCCCCCCTATAACCTCTGTCTGTCGGTCATCAAACATTGAGCTAAATGATTCTTCTATCCCCATTTTCTTCTTTAGTTCCTGACAGTGAGATAATTCTGTTTTCACTGTTGCACCTTTATATGTGCCTGAAGCCTCCACATCCAAACAGTCCTTAACTGCTGTGTCTGTAAGGCCACTCATTGCAGCCTTACAGGTTCTAATAGCTGTTACTGCTGATATCTTCCCACCCAGATCCACTCCTGTGGTATAGTGAGTGCCAAACTTGTCAATTAAGCTTTGATAGGAGTGTGAATTAGATGTTGGGAGAAGAGACTTCAGAGCTAGAAGAAACTCCTGATGCAGTGGGGGTGAAGATGCTATTTTGTAGCTGTAAAGTATTATTAATGTGTAAATGTTTTTGCTTTATACATTAAAAATAAATATCTTAATAAAAAATTGTACAACACTTAGCAAAATGTCTCACCTGTAAAAGCTGCATTTGACTTCATGCTTGGTGAAACTGAATTTGTCCTCCTTTGACTTCGCCATAGCGATGGTTGCCTCACGGGAATGTGTGCCCCCTAATGATCCACCTGCTTTGAATGGTACATCCAGTCCAACTTTCCAGTTGTTTGAGACTGATGATGTAGAATCCTTCACAAGCGCTTCACTTGACTCATATATTTTGCTGGAAATCTTCTGTGAACACTTTGAAATTGTCCTCCAGAATTTCACAGCAGTTGGCAGCTTCTCCTTTTTTTGGTTTAAGTATCTGTTTGTACACAGCATGCAGCTGCCGTTCCCTGTGTCCCACTTCTCCATGTCAATAACGTAGGAACCTTTCCGCTCCATCTTCACAATGTCAAAGCCCTCTCCTCCAAGGTTGTACCCAGGGACGAAGTCAGCATTCTTGCAGTCTTCTGGACTCCCCAGTACCAGTTGTTCTTCACCAGTGACCACGGAGAGCAAAGAGTAGCACAGCCACCAGCCCAAAAGGCAATTCCACATCTGCCCCATCATCTGAGATAACTGCAAAATTAAAAATATTTTAGATCATTTGAAACAGTACCTAGAAAACCTTGTGTGAGCTGTGTGCATTCAGAAACAGTGTGCCTATTCATTACCATTTCACACACTCCAATTATAGCTTCAGTGTACATATATGTGCCACACTGTACCAGGAACTACTAGACTTACACTGTTTCCTGTATATTGTTGTACACCTGCTGCAAATTCTTGGTAGTTCACACGCACACACAACTGAGGCCTACTGAAGTCACGAGA
The DNA here is from genome assembly GCF_052324685.1 of Brachyhypopomus gauderio. Lineage (NCBI taxonomy): Eukaryota > Metazoa > Chordata > Actinopteri > Gymnotiformes > Hypopomidae > Brachyhypopomus > Brachyhypopomus gauderio. The sequence goes on from NW_027506952.1 coordinate 350,708, forward strand.
ATGGCTTCAGTGCCATGATTAACACACGTATATGTAAAAAGATATCTAACACCTATCTCTAATGTGTTTAATGTATACTAAGAAATCACCAAATTTCCACCACAACATCAATGTGAATATGTTTACTGTACACTCTTTCCATACACCTAGACTTTCACTCACTGAGTTCACTGTGCAGGCATCTGATTCTTGCTTACATCTACCATCATGTGCCCTTGTCACACACACACCAGCATTTCAAACACTGCAGCACTACGGCAAACTCTTCTGTAAATATCTATGTTCTTCTTCACTGTGAAGGCATCTCAGTCATAGTTTGATTACACATGTGTCAGACTTATGAGTTGATTATGAGTAGAGTTGCTACTCTGTGTTTTTCTCATACAGGCGTTCATACTATCCGTACACTCACCATCATATCTGACGTGTACGTTACTTTGTGCCTGGCTTCTTTTCTCTCTCTCTCTCTCTCTCTCTCTCACACACACACACACACACACACACCTACTTGTGTATGCATCTCAGTCATAGATTGAGTACATACATGATCATATCAGACATGACTGTTCAAAACTTGAAATATCAAATAACTGTGAAAATAGCAATGGTGCTTCAGAAACGCTCCCTCTGAAACTGACTTTGAAGTGCGGGCGATTTCTTCAGCCACAACAAACTAGCTTATACTTCTACATTGTTTATGGTTGTGAACACATTCTGTTGCAATCACAGTTTGCCTTAGAATTAGTTGGCAATTTGTCGGTTTCCTTGATGCCTTATTGTGGCATACTTATCTCCGTGTTTGGTCTCAAAATGCCAACATAGATTGTAATTTTTGATAACGCCACCACTTCATAACACAAAAGACATAGCTGTTTTTCTCCTTGAAGCGCAAACATGTATTTGCGTTCTTGAGACATCCTTCCATCTGCATTGATTTTTCTCTTCCTGGACATTTTGGGATCATTATTTGTATTTCTTACTACACTGCAGTGTTGAGATGCCATCAGTTTGTGGGTAAAATAATTGTGGGAAATGTAGTTTTTGGTCACTGGACGTATTTGACTTTCTTTTTTTTTTTTTGGACAATTAGGTTTTGTAAGCTCTCGCGGGCTACATAAAATGACGCAGCGGACCACATTTTGCCCACGGGCCTTGAGTTTGACACCTGTGGTATAAAAAAAAGAAGCTGCCATATCCAAACATACATACATCACTCCCTTTTCCACTGTTAAGATAAAAATCACACGTCCCCAGAATGTCACTATTCCACTAAATGTCTTGATCATACATTTTAAAGGTAAGCTTATTTTTTTTTTGAGATATCTTTGTTAAGTGAAACACCTTGCCGGTGCTGCTTGGACACATCATCAGTGATGAACCTAGGGTCATTGGGTGTTTCGGGTCTTAGATCATCAGACACCCTCACCTAGGTGACCCAACTAGGGATGATCAGTCCCCAGTTTGTGTCTAAGCAGTGTGCTACACCATTTATTTCCCCTCTTGTTCCACAGCCACCTTGAGGCTTTTTCAGCAGCCTCACTGATGTTCTTTATGGCTGTAATGCCAAGGAGCCAGAGTGCCAGATGCATGGACTGCCCAAGGAACCCTCTGCACCCCACCTCAATTGGTTTACAACGCGTCCACCAGCCGCTCTCTTTGCAAATCTCTACCAACTAGGTATTTAACTTTCTCGCACTCATGGGCCTCCTCTATATGGTCTTCCCAGGGGACTGTTATCTCCAGAAGTACCACCTGCTTAGAAGATGTTAAGACCAAATCTGGCTTGAGTGACATTCGAGCAATGTGCTCTGGGAACTCCACAACTGAGAATGTGCTCTAGGGAGCCTCAACCCAGACACAGTGGACAATTCTGTAATTCTGCTAGCTCCCAGCGTTGCAGATTGGATGGGCTTGGGAGGACATCATACACAGACTAGATCAGAAACTTGAGTCTTGCTGGTTCAGACTGCCAAAGCTCTGTCCAGGTGATCTTCTGTGCAGATGCATTGTCTCAGTTAATCCAGGCTCCTTGCTGTTGCATGGCCACAGTCCTGCTGCACCGCCCTTCCTTTACTCCTGCCCGGATCTCAGCCAGAACCATCTGGCACCTCTCTTTCCCCTGGGCTTTTGTCATAATGTGTTCTCAAGTAGCTGCCAAGACCAGCTCAACCAACTGCCACTGAGCCCACCAAGATGTCGTGCCTTAGCCTAGCATCGGCCTGCTTGACTGCTTTCTGCACCTTCCACTTCCTTCCAGTTCTGTCAGAGATGTCTGTTGTCAGCTGATTCTCAGTACAGCAGCACATCTCTGGCTCTGGTGACTTAGAATTCAGGCCTGTGAAAGGTAGTTGGAGCTTGTTAGTGTGTCCATAGAGGGCAATTCTGCTTAGGCTCTTTGGAAGGCCCAGACACCTACACAGGTACTGTCTGATGCTTCGCTCGAAGCCCTCCACAGTGGTTATTGGGACTTCATACATCAACAGTGTCCACAGGATTCTCAGCAGGATACCATGCTGATATATCCATGCCTTGAATTTTCCCGGGAGATCAGAACTATCCACTTCCGATAGCCAGATTTTCAGTTCTGCATGCATTGCGTGGACTGCTATCTTGTCTTTCAGGCTTCTGTCCAAGGTCTTCCCCAAGCTCTTGATAGGCTTCTTCGACACTGAAGGAATGATGATTCCATCCAAGTTGAAGTGGTACTTCTCCACCATTTTGCCTTTCCTCAGGACCAGACACCTGGATTTGGCTGGCTGTGTAGTACTGTGTAGAGTATACCAAGGATTGGGATGAGGGGGTTCCAATGGCCTTGTTTGCAGTAAGAGAGGCTGTACAAGAGTCTTTGGGGTTTAGCCCAGCAGAGCTGGTATTCGGTCATACGGTTCGAGGTCCTTTGAAGGTTTTAAAAGAGTCATTTTTAAAAGACAGTCAACTTCAATGCAATGTGTTGGATTATGTTAGCACATTTAGAGAGCGGTTGTATCGTGGGCGTAAATTAGCACAGGATACTTTACGTAGATCTCAAACCAAAATGAAGCAATGTTATGATCGGAAAGCAGCGGTACGCTCATTTAACGAGGGTGATAGAGTTTTGGTTTTGTTGCCAATTCCTGGTGCTTCTCTTACAGCTAAGTTTTCTGGCCCATATCTGGTGAAGCGTAAAGTAAGTGAAACTGATTATGTTGTTCATACCCCAGACCGTAAAAAACAGACCAGGCTGTGTCACATAAACATGCTGAAAGCGTATCATTGCAGGGATGAAGATGGCTCAGGGGAAAACGCCGCAGAGGTGAACGGGACGGGTGATTCTTCTGTTCATGCTGCTGCTGTAATAGACGTGAAAAGGGGAGAAACGGAGGATGACCCTGATGGTGATGGGTTGAAGGTACCGGAGAGCAATCTATCAGGGGTCCGGTTGTTGAACTCTGAGATGATGAATAAATTGCCTTCATTACTATCATATCTCACTGAGGAACAGCGTGCAGACATTGTTAATTTGATTCAGCGTTATCCAGGTATATTTGCTGATGTCCCTACAAGGACGAACGTTCTTCAGCATGATATCATGGTTACATCTTCTGTTCCAATTAAGCAACATGCGTACCGAGTAAATAGCGCCAAGCGACTCTTGTTGAAACAAGAGATTGATTACTTGTTGCAACACAACTTGGCTAAGCCTGGTCATAGCCCATGGAGTTCACCATGTGTGCTGGTACCTAAGCCAGACGGTACGGTTAGGCTCTGTACAGATTATCGCAGGTTGAATGCAGTCACGGTCACAGACTCCTATCCTTTACCAAGGATTGATGACTGCATTGATGATGTTGGATCTGCTTGCTTTATAAGCAAGTTGGACCTGTTAAAAGGATATTGGCAGGTTCCTCTAACTGGGAGAGCCTCAGAATTGTCTGCTTTTGTAACACCTGATAATTTTGTACAGTATGAAGTTATGCCTTTTGGACTTAAGAATGCACCAGCCACATTCCAGAGGTTAGTAAACACAGTGCTGGTGGATGTTCCACATTGTACAGCCTATCTGGATGACTTGGTTGTATACTCAACAGATTGGCCTAGTCATATGGAAACATTAGAGACGGTCTTTAATAGGCTACATCAAGCTTCTTTAACCCTTAACTTGGCCAAATGTGAATTTGCTCAAGCTACTGTTACCTATTTGGGGAAACGGGTGGGACATGGTCAGGTGTCTCCGCTGCAAGCCAAAATTGAGGCAATTTTAGAGTTTCCTGTTCCTATGGACAAGCGAGGTATACGAAGATTTTTGGGTATGACTGGCTATTACCGGGGGTTCTGTAAGAACTTTTCAATGGTAGCAGAACCCCTGACCTTGTTGTTAAGTCCTAGTAGGAAGTTTATGTGGTCTCCGGAGTGCCAGCATGCGTTTGAACATATTAAGGCTTTGTTGTGTACTGCTCCAGTACTTTCTGCTCCTGACTTCTCCAAATCATTCAAACTGGAGGTCGACGCTAGTGCAGTGGGAGCTGGCGCAGTTCTCTTACAGGAGGATGATGATGGAATCGAGCATCCTGTTTGTTTTTTTTCACGAAAGTTCAACAAACATCAGTTAAACTATTCAGTAATAGAGAAGGAAGCCCTGGCTTTGCTCTTAGCGATTCAACGATTTGAGGTGTATGTTGGTTCCTCAAGTACACCTGTTGAGGTTTTCACTGACCACAACCCTTTAGTGTTTTTATCACGCATGAGAAATCAGAATCAACGGCTCATGCGTTGGTCTCTTATGGTCCAAGACTGTAATATGATCATTAAACACAAGCGAGGTAACGAAAATGTGATCGCTGATGCCCTGTCCAGAGCATGAGGTACGGTACTGTTCCTGTTTCAATTTTTTTTGGGATAGTACGTTTCATTTCTGGGTGGGTGTGTTACGTGCTGTGGCACTTGTCCTTTGTTGTGCCTCTGTTTTTCTTTTTAGATGCTGTTCCACAGGTCTTTTCTCTATTGGGGCATAAAGTCTATTTGTGTCTCCAATGAGAAATGAGGTGTTCAGAAATTGGTGGACTCTTTCCCATCCCTGGACCAATCCGGAGGACTTCTAGTTGCTGAAGGGGAGGAGCCTCCAGTATAAAAACTGAAATCCAAGATGGCTGAGGAGAGGAGAGGCAAGGAGGCCATGTGTGACGGTGTCTTGATTTGAATAGTGGTTACTGCTGCTGGTATGGAAGCTGCAGCTATTGTGCTGTGTGTCTTACAGGTGGTTGTTCTACCTGTGTATGTGCTGTTTTAGCTTAACATATGGGAAAACCTGCAGGCTAGATGAGGCATGCCTATACATGTATGCACCACGTAGGAGCCTGTTGATTATACACCCCAGGTAAGAGGGCGGGCACCCTGTATGTATTTTTTTATTGGTTAAATTTAGGGGTTATCTTGTACTTTGTTGAGGTATTGTTTTCTTTTGATGGTTTTCTTTTCTTTGGTGCCGTCCAGTGGGTTTTCCCTATTGCAGAAATACCCATCTTATGACAATAATAGCATTGCACTGAATCGCCACGAGCTAGAGTAGTTACCTTGGGCACATGACCAGGCTCAGTTGTGCTTTTCCCCAACCCCTTGATTTCTCCTGACGTTTTAAAACTATGCTTGTGAGTTAAAACAAATTCATCTGCCAAAATAGCTGCTTGTGCACATGATGACGTTTTCTGTTCATTTATATATATTACCACCCTCTCTGGCAGGCAGTTCTTAAGTTCTTCCATCAACAACAATTCCCGTAAAGCCTCAAAGCTATGAACATCACAGGCATTACACCACTTATCAAAAAGCACCATTTTCTCGCGAGCGAATTCTACAAACGTCTGAGAGGGAGCCTTACGATGTTCTCTGAACTTCTGCCGGTATGCCTCTGGCACCAACTCATAAGCTTTTAGGATAGCAGATTTTACAGTGTCATAATCCATACTCTCCTGTAACGTTAGTGCAGAACACACATCCTGTGCCCTACCCACTAACTTACAATGCAACAGTAATGCCCACATCTCCTTTGGCCAACTCAAAGACACAGCTATTCGCTCAAATATCCCAAAATAGGTGTCCACTTCGGTTTCCCGAAAGTGGGGCACCAAGGATATATTTTGACTCACATCAAACGTGGCTGGAACAGCTGGATGAGTTCCACCCATGGAACTCGCCAAAACAGATGGAAGTCCGTCCAACAATGGACCGGCTTGGGCAGGGATGGGCTGAGGCTGCTCTAGGTGAGCCACGGAAGACTCCTTCACCTCCAACTCCCGCATACGCATTTCCCTTTCCAACTCCAAGTCCAATTTACGCAAGGCGACGGACAAATCAAAGTGTGCTTGTCGGTCACGAGCTTTCTCCCTCGCCTGAGCGTCAATCTGAAGTCGCGCTAAACGCATTTTCAACCGAGCCCCCTCTCCGGACCCCGCAGAACTCGATGACAACGGGTCATACCGAGGTAAAGTTGCCTTAACCTCTGGTTGGACTGGACTAGCATGCTCACATACCTCACCTTCCATAGCTACCGCGGCTGGAGTCCGAAACCCCTGCTGGGCATCCTGGGTTAATGTATTCATAGAAGACACACTCACAACACCACGGTCCACCAACCTACCTACTACCAAACTCCTGATGTCCTGCTTTAGCAAGTGCCTTGCTACCGGAATATCAAAGTGGGCAGCTACTGTAAGTAAGTCAGCCTTCCTACATCCCTCTAACTGATCCAGAGTAGGATTATCCAGAAACTGTTGTAACACAAAAGATGCCATACCCCACAGCATTCTACTCAAAACTCAACACAATCACAACCACACCTACTAAACACCACAAAAAATAAATCCCGGATCACAGAGGATCCCGGACGAGCCCCCATTTGTTACGGCTGTCAGGGCTGGCTTGGATGTGGCTCCTCCGGTTACCACAGAAGGAAGCTCACAAGTTGGCTCAAGGCAGAGTAAGTGCAATCAGCAGTGATGTCATACCTGCTTTCCTTTCTACTTAAGGAAGCTTGTTGTGAAAGATCACTGCTGAATCATTTTGGTACTATGCGCTTTCAGCCCTTCTCTTTCTCTTGGTCGGTTCATTGCTTTACAATGTGTCTTGCCACCTTCCTCTCTCCCTCTCTCTCTCTCTCTCTCTCTCTCTCTTGTTCCTCTGCTACTTCTAGTTTCTATCTCCTGTGCCATTCTCTGGCCCTTCTTAAGTTTTCCTCCTCCTGTTATATTCCTATCTGTTATACTTTTATTTTGGGAAGGGTTTTTTGTTGAATGCGGCGTTTGCCTGCTAGCCAGTCACTTCCCCTGGTGCATTTCGTTTTTTTTACACACGTTGAGTTTTCTGCGTCTTTTTGAGTTCTCTTTATTATCTCCCGCGTCTCTATGGTTGAGTTTTGTTTTGTTACGTGTTGAGTTGTCACGTAGGGCTACACCCCCCTCTCCTTGCTGTCACTCCGGTGTCTCTTGTCCCTCGTGTCTGTGTTGTTCCCTGCTCCTTGATCTCGCCCAGCTTGTCTGTTGCCCTGGTTTCCCTCTGTCTGCCACGCCCGTGTTGTCATCATCCTCAGCTGTCTTGTTAGTCCCATGTACATATAGTCCCTGTATTTCCCATGTCGGTATCGGTTGTTTGTGTTCCACGCCTCATTGTTTCCCCCGCAATCTCCGTGTGTTCCTGCCTGGTCTGTGAGTCCTTGTTCGTCATGCCTGTCTACCTGTGTTATTTGGATTGCCCCCCTGTTATGACCCGTGCCTGTTTAGATGACCACGACTATGGAATTCCCCTGAATAAATCTCGCTCTCATCAGCGCTTGTGTCTGCCTCCCTGCACTGCATCGCGCATGTCACTTAGGCCTACGCCCCCTCTCCTAGCTGTCACTCCGGTTTCCCTGTTCCCTTGTGTCTGTGTTCCTTGCCCGTTGATCCTGCCCTGCTTGTCTGTTGCCCTGGTTTCCCATTGTCTGCCACGCCCTTGTCATCATTGTTATCACCTGTTCCTAGTTTGGTTCTATGTATATTAGTCCCTGTGTCTCCCATGTTTGTATCGGTTATTTTGTTCCCTTTGTTCATTCCTGTTCGCTATTTTGATTCCATTCGTGAGTTTGCTCTTTGTGTTTTCCGTATTCCATGTTTATCTGCCTGTTCTGTGTTTCCCCGTCGTGCTTAGTTTCCCTGTCCAAGTATGCCTGTTTATATTTCCTGTATGGACTGCCCTCCCGATATGAACCTGTGCCTGTTATCACGACTCTCATTATGGAATTCCATTTAATAAATCTCGCTCTCCTCAGCGTTTGTGTCCGCCTCCCTGCTCTGCATCACGCAGAATGTTACAGCGCAGTTTGTTACATGAGTCTTATGAGTTATTTTGTGTTCGTTTTACTTTAGTTCTCTCCCAAGTTCTTGCAGTCGAGTTTCTTTTGTTTTACGAGTTGACTTTTATCCGCGTCCTTTGCGTTCGGTTTTTGTCACTGCTGGTGTTTGCTTGCCATACTCTTTTGCTGATTTATAAACCCAGTCATTGGTTTTGTCAGCTCGAGCCGACACCTCTCTCTCTGTTTTTTATGCAGTATGTATTTTCGCATACTCGCCGTGTTACATGAACCTCATTCTTGCCCATGTGATGATTCTTTATAGTCCTGGGACTCCTCCTTTCTACACTGCTGTGTCAACATAGGAATTTTTCAGGAGGTACTCAGTCAGCCAGTTAGAAAGAATCTTGAAAAAGATCTTGCCTTCCACACTAAGCAATGAGATGGTGCGGAACTGCGAGAAGTAACTTGCATTGTCCTCCTTTGGTATCCAGACACCTTCAGCATACCTCCACTTCAGCATACCTGCTATTTTCCCCCTTCATCATACCACCTTGATAAGTCTCCACAGCCTTTTTAGGAGTTTTGGGCAATGCTTGTAGACTTTGTATGGTACTGCATTTTGCCCTGGAGCAGCACTGGTCCGAGCTGCTTTAATGATGTCCCTTACTTCTGCCAGGGTGGGCTCATTCATGTTGAAGTGGATAGAGGGTTCTGGTGGTATAATCAGCTCCCTGCAGGGTGGCATGTCTTCCTCTCTTCTCCTATCACTGTGTCGGTTTATCTCTTCCTCTGAGCAGTCCAGAGTCCCATTGCGCTTCTGCCCTAGCAGCTGTTTAGTAACTACAAATGGATTTGCTATGAATGCCATGCACTTACGAGCCCTATCTCTGCCTCTTTTCCTGTGGCACTCAACACATGCTTCTTTCACAAATACACACACAGCGATCCCTAGCACTGTTCTTCTTCCCTACCTTACAAGACTCAAACTTGCTTTAAGGCTTTCATGCTTATATAAATTTCTATGGCCATTTTCAGCCCACTTTTAGCAGGATTACTGTTATTCAGATGTACATAGAGAGGTGTAAGATTGTACGTCACTACATGCTAAGATGCTCTTGAGATGCTACTGAGATGCTCTTCAGCAATTTCAGCCACATGTTCTGAGCGTTTCACTGAGATGTACTGGAGAAAAGGAGGTTCTCACCGTTAAAAGTGACATATTTTTTAAAGTGCCATATTTGTCAATTGTGATTTTTCACCACAATCAAAATTTGTCCTCTGCTTTTTACCCATCTGTGCAGTTGCAACACACACACACTAGTGATTACTAGGGGGCTGTGGTGCACACGTGCCCAGAGCGGTGGGCAGCCCTAGCCCGGCACCCAGGGAGCAGTTGGGGTTACGTGCCTTACTCAAGGGCACCTCAGTCATGATCTCAGGTCTGGGAATCGAACACACGACCCTCCAGTCACAAGACCAGTTACCTACCACCAGGCCATGACTGCCCCTCATTGTTGCCTTACAGGTTCTAATAGCTGTTACTGCTGATATCTTCCCACCCAGATCCATTCCTGTGATATAGTGAGTGCCAAACTTGTCAATTATGCTTTGATAGGAGTGTGAATTAGATGTTGGGAGAAGAGACTTCAGAGCTCGAAGAAACTCCTGATGCAGTGGGGGTGAAGCTGCAACGTGATAGCTGTAAAGTATTTTTAAATATGTAAATGTTTATAGTTTAGACATAGAAAATAAATCTCTTATTGAAAGATTTTGCAACAAAAATTGAAAGATTTTTGCAATAAATTCTCACCTGTAAAAGCTGCATTTGACTTCATGCTTGGTGAAACTGAATTTGTCCTCCTTTGACTTCGCCATAGCGTTGTTTGCCTCACGGGAATGTGTGCCCCCTAATGATCCAGCTGCTTTGAATGGTACATCCAGTCCAACTTTCCAGTTGTTTGAGATTGATGATGTAGAGTCCTTCACAAGCCCTTCACTTGACTCGTGTATTTTGCTGGAAATCTTCTTTGAACACTTTGAAATTGTCCTCCAGAATATTTAGTTGAACTACATTTCAAAAAGAAAAATAATCATGCAGCAGTATTTGTGCTGTGTGTTTGCATTGTTGTTTGAATGCCCCTCAGGTGGGCGGTACTCATTAGTAAGTTCACCACCTGAGGACTGTTTGCCTATCGTTATATGTCTTGTAACATGATGGAAATGCAAGTTTTAAATGAATTTAATAAAGGGGTGAGACAGAATGCTAAAGAGTACAGAACAAGGCAAGGGAAACCACAGACAGCTGAGAAACTAACAAATGTAATCGAAGTGAGCAGACAAATACTCAACGGTAACAGAAACTCTAAAGCACTATGAAACACACACATAACCTGAAGCAAATACGAATCAAAGCAGACAACCACAAAACAGCAGAAGTACTAGGGAGAACGGAAACTAAGAACTAACAGAAGAAGTACATTAGAGCAGGTACTAACTGAACGATCCAGAAACAGGGAGAGCAAGGCCGACAGGGGAAGAGCGAGAAACCAAGGGAGACATAGGCAACCAAGAGAATCAACTTAGACAATGAACGACAAGGGGACTGGGGAAACTTGGGGATTACAAACAGATTAATGGGAAACAAACAAGACATGCTGGGAACAATAATGACAGTGGCAGAGACACAAGGTACAGGAGTGTGACAGACAGAAGGGAAAGTATGGAAACCAGGAAACAAGGTGGGGCTAGGGCAGATAACACAGGATTGGGGCAGAGGGCGGGGTTAGGCGTGACATTTGTATCCTTGTGCCAGCTTGTTGCTGGTTATTGTTTGATATTATTTGACCACCATGGTTATATGTTGGACCACCATTTGTGTATTTAAAATCCCTGTTTTGCTTGTTTTGTTTAGGACCTGCATGTTTGCTTCCTTTTTTCCCCACACGTGTTCCAGCCATAACACTAGCTAGTTACTGAACTAAATTCCAAGGCTGGGGAACTCTGACTATTTGGTTTGTGGAATTTCAGAAATCAGTATTTTAGCTGATTTGTATATAATTTTCATAAATTTGAGAAAAGCTCAAGTTGTTGCTTGTTGCCTGTTGATTGGAGCTAAACTATGGTCAGTTTTGGAGCAAAACTATGGTTAGTGTTGGAACGCAGACTGTGACTGTTAGTAAAAGCTTGGATTTGATCGTGGAGGGTATCAATACTCTACACGTGAAGTTGGATCAGTTGGGGGACCACTGACTTAAAAAGTAGTTTGCATGCTCAAGGACAGGCTCCTTGCCAAATTCTTCAATTTTTGCTTATCTACATTGGCGCCCAAACAAAATTCTCTTTTCCATATGGCTGCCTGCCTACCCGAGAAATACTGAGACAAGGAGAGATGAGCCTTTCACGAGATCCATCCTGGGCCAGCCACCTCTGTGACGCAGGGACAGAAGCAGCTGGAGGCAGAGGCTGAGTGTGATTGGTTTTATTATCCATTGCAAAAAATGAACTTAAATACTCAGGCCACTCGGCAGGACAATGAAACAAGTGTAATAAGGAATAAAGAAGAAAGCAAATGGAAGCAGCAATCCGAAGTGCAGAGCAGATCCTCTCTGAAGCGATGCGAGGGTGCAGGTTCAATGCGCAGCACTGGACAGCGCGACCTGTGGGAATAAATACAACCCGAACCTCATTAAGTGACAAGTGTCTGTATTCGGGTGATTGTGATGGTGGGAGTGTCCGGGAATGAGAGGGTGTGCTCTGTGATGTTGTGGGTGTGGGTGTGCGTGTGAGGGAAGGAGTGCGCATGCACGCCCTCTGGTGGCGTCCTGGCTGACCCACTGTGACAACCTCCTGCCTAACCAGATATGATGAAGGATCTTTTTTTATTTTTGAGTCATCCACTCAAAAAAACATATGAACACTGCAAGCACTAAAAGTCCTAAATTAGTTTTTTAGTTAACTTTAAAATTATCTGCATCACAGCTTTGTATTAGGTAAGACAGAAGAGAAAATATAGAATAAAAGACAGCAGTGCAGTACTGTTTATAAGTTAAAAACTTATTCATTTTGTTTGCCTAATTTAAAGCTAGATAAAAACAAGGTAGTAGTCACTGTGCACCAAGCACCCTTGGTGTTGTTTTCTCCTTATATTTAAGCCCACAAGAACACTAGCCTAGTGCTATGGATGGTTCCTTACTGCAATCACTCTGAGTGATTCCACTGCTCTGCAGTGTCAATGGAACATCTGGACCTGTTACTGCCAGAACTTGTGCCCTGCTGCTTTGACCAGCAAACGTGTTTCACACTTTTCACCTTTCTGCATCTGTCACACAAGGGATGAATCTTGACAATATTTCATGTTGGGGTGTTTCTGATGTAGCTACTGTTCTAGTTAGTTATGAATATAGATGCATTGCGATATGTTCCAAGATAATAGGCCTTATGTTTCCATGTAAAGAGTGAATAATTAACATGGGTTACACCTGTATTTTGTTGACGGTAGCGTGTTTAAAATTGTTTCTCTCTGTATATTGCCTGCAGCTGAGAGGGAGACAATGTGAAGTGCCATGCAGAAAAGCATCTTGAAGAGAGGAAGCCATTTGTTTTGTTAAAATAAAAACTGCTCTCCTCCTCCAAGGTATTTGGTGATCAGACTTTATTTTTTTCTCTTTCCAGCCAAACTACAAGCAAAACATGTAGGTCAGTTGGTAACTAAGAAAGCTCTTCGATGCACTCAAATGAGAACTCCTTTCAATGAAGAAAATGAAAGCATATTTTAAATGTTTTTTTTTGTCTGTTGCCAGACTGTGCAAAGTTCAGACCTTTTAAACTAGTCTAAGATCATCAGCAACACTGTCACACTCCTTCTTGAGTTTTTCAGCATTTGTGGTTACTTCTTGGGTTTCATTTCTCCTGTGTGCAATAGTCTCATGAGGAGCTGTCAAAATTTGCATCCACATATTAGTATCTAAACTGAATGGGGAGCGAATTTATATATGTAATATATATTACAAATGTAAACCTTCTTGATAATAATTATGTAGATAATACATGCCTATACAAGGGTGTTGATTTGTTCTTGACATTGGTGGGGACCATGTTTTAGACTACTTCGACTATGGGGGTGGGGGGGGGGGGCAGTGATATGAGCTAGCAGATGTGGCTAGATGAACTTCCGTCCATGCTAATTCTACACCCTTGTGCCTATGACTAAACTGAAATGGCGTTGGGCAAAAGGTTCTTCTGGTTCGTGCTTTGGAACTTTGAGGCCAACACATTTTATGACCACGCAATTAGCATGATGCAAACTGCAAATTATTAGCCATATTGGTCTCTTGGCATCAGTGCAAAGCAATTTTTTTTTTCGTTTTCCTTTTTTTTGTTTTGCATTTTTTTTCTTTCTGAACATTTTGCTCAGGAAGGTAAGAATGTCTCCAATACATTTTGCTAAATAAGTTTTAATTGCCAGTTATGTTACACATTTGAGGAATCTGTCTTGTAAGTAATATAACATACAAACTGATCAGACAATCTGGATTATTTGCAAATAAAGAGGCTACAAATACTAATGACTACAATAAAATAAACTATATAATGTATACATTTATTTAAAAAATAAATATATAACATAGAATACTGAATATGTTAACAAGGTCCAAGAAGATATAATACAAGTTCTATAAAGTATGGTATATTGTTCAGTGTTTATAAGTCTATTTGGGATAGTGTTGTATAGATTATATATTTTGAAAATTATTTTGATTATTGAAAAGAAATTTGAAGTTACATGATACGTTGAAGGGTGCTGGATTATAGTTTAATGTGTAAAGAGATACACCTGTGAATAAAATGTTTTTCTGTCTGGTTGTTCTGAACTTGAATGGTTTCTTAGTTGAAACCTCAAGTAAGTAGGTAGCAAGAAATGGTTGAGACAAAGGGATGAAACTCAGGGAAAGCGACTAAAACTCTGTTTTGGCTGACCTCTGGTGGCCAAAGGAAACATTGCCCTGAGCAAGTGGATAATAACTACAGAAAATTACAAAAATAATTTTTTTTGTAAAATTTTATTTTTTTTTAATAAAAATTTTTATTCATAAAATAAACATGGTCTGCACACACTCACCCAAAATCTAATTTATTATTTTGAAGGTTGATCTTTTTTTGTGTATAGGAATTATGGGATTTCTTTGTTCTATGCAAATTTCAGTTCATGCAAGTCATTGGTAATATATGGTGGGACTTAATGTATATCTACATTCATTTTTTAAAATATATTTTTTAAATTTAGATTCCTTCCCATTTTTCTGTTTTCAGGAGATGATCATACATTTAAAAATAATACTACATAATAATAGGATAATAATAATAATAATACTTATTTAAAAGGCCCTCCACCCTGCTACTTGAAGTGGTGCCCCAAATTACTATAGTCCTTGTACTAGTCCACATGCTTTTCTTTGTCTTTTTTGAAGGTTCTAGGCCTGTCTAATTCACCAGCTGTCACGGTGAGGCGGCCCCCTACCGGCCGCCTCTGTCCACAGCAGTTGTTGTTGTTTGGTGATGTCATGTGCGTCCCTCAGGTGGGCGGAGCCCGTGATCCGTCTCACCTGAGGGTCGTTTGTTTGTCTATATATGTCTTGTCTTTGTACCAGTTGACCGCTGGTCATTATATCCTTAATTTGGAGATATTGCACGGGTTTTAGGTTTGCACACTTTCTATTAAACCATCCTTTTTCCCTGAGACTTGGCGTGATCGCTTCCTTTTTGTTGCTCACCCCCGCCCGTCACAGAATGACCAGCCACCCTTCGGAAGCCGCCAGTCTCTTTTACTTTCTCCTTCGTTCGTGGTCATGTCTCATGGTAAGTGTTTGTCTGCGTGGTGTTTTGTGAAGAGTTCCGCCGTGCTTTTGTGTTGTGTTTGTGGCACGGCGAGGACCAGGGCTGTCTGCCCTGGGAAAAGTCTTCGTGTCTGTTGTTTGTTAGTTTGTTTGAAGAGCTCCACCGTGTCTGTGTTTGTGGCACGGCGAGGACCAGGGCGTCTTCCCTGGAAAGGCTCTTCATGTTTTGTGTTGGTTAAAACGTGTGTTCATGTCGACGGATGTGTGGATCAGTGTGCGGGCTCGTTATGTTCTAGACAAAGCCGAGCGTAACTACTGTGTGATGCGGCGGGAGCTGTTAACGGTCATGGAGAGACTGCGGCACTTTCGGCCATATGTCTATGGCCTTCCGTTCAGGCTGCGTACAGACCACGCGTCACTATTATGGTTTATGCGATTCCGCGA
This sequence comes from Brachyhypopomus gauderio, assembly GCF_052324685.1. Classification (NCBI taxonomy): domain Eukaryota; kingdom Metazoa; phylum Chordata; class Actinopteri; order Gymnotiformes; family Hypopomidae; genus Brachyhypopomus; species Brachyhypopomus gauderio. The sequence continues at coordinate 366,287 of NW_027506952.1, forward strand.
ACCTGAGGGCCAGCTTGCGAAGTGGCTTGCGTTCACAGTCCTGCATGCTGTCCATGGATTGCTGGGCTCGGGGCATTTTGGCATCATGAAAATGCCGGGGCAGTTGCGGCAACGTTTCTGGTGGCCAAGCTGCCATGCTGATGTGGAACTCTATGTTCACTGTTGCGACGTCTGCACTGCGAAAAAGGGTCTGCCGAAGGCAGCCTGAGCCCCCCTTCACCCAATGCAGTCAGGCTTCCCCATGGAGATGGTGGCGGTTGACATACTTGGCCCCTTCCCTGTGGTTCCCTGATGCTGGGAACCATTTTGTGCTGGTAGCAATGGACTACTTTACGATTGCAGGGACCCAAGTAAATGAGTTTTTTCTGCATTTTCGGGGTTCCAGAGAGCCTACACAGCAACCAGGGCAGGAACTTCGAGTTGGAGGTGATGAGGGAGGTCTGCAGACTCTTGGGTGTGCAAAAGGCATGCACAACCTCCCTTCACCTGCAGTGCGATGGGTTGGTTGAGCGGTTCAACCGGACCCTGGCCACTCAATTAGCCATCGCCACGCAAGGGAACCAGCGCGAATGGGACAAATGGCTGCCTATCGTGCTGCTGGCCTGCCGCTCAGCAGTTCAGGAGACCACTGGCTTCACACTAGCCATGCTGTCGACTGTCGACTTAGTGTTTGGCGCACCTCTGGACAACGTTGACGACACTACGCCTGGACCCCCGTTTGTTGCTGACTTGCTGGCCTCGCTGCACGACGTGCACGCGCTGACCAGGGACAAACAGTCCGCAGCTGGAGACAGGCAGAAGCGCACATGACATGCGTTGTTATGGCGCGCCTCTGCCTATTGAATCGGAAGTGTGGTTGTACAACCCCCAGCACAAAAAGGGACTGTGCACCAAGTCAGTTTGGGTCAGACTGTGCAGGGTACTCTCCCAGAGAGGTGGTGTACAGGATCCGTTGGGGCCGGTGGCGCCTTGTGGTGCACCGCGACCGCCTGGCTCCATACAGGCCAAAACTGATGGGCGCTGTATGTCGCCCGGACTCTCCTGTTCCTGATTCCCCCAGTGCTCCCCCTGTTGTTTCCCCCTCTGTGTTCTCTTTGGCCGGACCGGCCAGACTGCAGCGCACGCGGAGGTTACCGCATTGCCTGCAGGACTACATTTGAGTAGCCTGTTGTCATGTTTATGTGTGGGCTTAGGATTGTTGTGGGGATGTTTTGTGTGTTTTGTCATGTCTTGCACTTTCGGTGTGAAAAAAATAAAAAAATAAAAAAATAAAAAAATGTTGTTATATTGTTCTGCTCTCTGATGCCATGTGTAAAAAGAAAAAGTTGTTTACTTGCTGTTCTGTTGTACTGGGATTCCTGACATTATCATACCTCTGCATTCATGCTGTGTGACCTGTTATGCTGTGCACATTGAAAAATTGTGTGATGCCATTCTGATGTGTCTATAAAAGGGGTTAGAATGCAGTAACTATCTTAGAGTGTAGAGCAGGGGTTGGCAACCTATGGCACGAGGCATAATAACTGGCATGCGACACCCTGGACCAGCATCAGCAAAAAAATTTTATAAAAAATAGAGCACAATCCTCCAATCGAAATCGCTCCTCAACACTCTGCTCGGCGGAGGCATTTATACTTGGAGATCGATCGCGATATAATACTTAATTTGTGTCCATTTACACCTCCCCTTGGCTAATTTACACTGCCCCTCCCCCCTCCCCGTCAACAACTTAACAACTTTAAACTCGCCCCCCCCCCACCCCGTCAACATTTTAAACTTGCTACACAACCCTCCGCTCCAATATTATTTATTGATACTGGCACACTCATTGACTGGACATGTTAAAGTTGGCACTCCATGTCTCAAAAATTGTCGACCCCTGGTGTAGAGTTATAAGAACCATTGTCAATTTTGGCATTCTCGGATGTACTTCTGTTTTCAAATTCTAAAGGTGATGCTTTGTGATTAGGAATGCTCCTGCTAAGCAACAGAGGCCATAAATGGGGCCCTCTGTCCTGGTGGAAGCCATCATTCCTCAGATTAAGGTCCTGGTGAATCTGATAAGGGTTTCCTCAGTCTTGGGGTTATGAACCTTACATTTACATTTATGGCATTTAGCAGACGCTCTTATCCAGAGCGACTTACAAACTGCTTTGCATCTGATCACAAAATTCATCCTAGGTAATAGTACTGATAGGCCAGAATTCAAGATACCATTGAGTCAGTCTACCGTATTTTCCGGACTATAAGGCGCACATAAAAGCCTAAAAATTTCCCAGAAATCGGACGTGCGCCTTATAATCCGGTGCACCTTATACGTGTACTGACAGGGTTGCCAACTTTTCAAGATTGCTTGGAGTGAAATTTGAACCTGGTGGGGGTGGCGAGTGTAAATTGTTGATGGGGAAGGGGGGGGGGTGTGAACGTAAGTTGTTGATGGGGGTGGTGAACGTAAATTGTTACCGGACAGTGTAAAATGGACACAAATTAAGTATTATATCGCCAGTGGTTGGCGCCAGAGCAAACTAGTAACTCACTGAGTCATAGATCAGAGGTAAATAAACTAGTTTATTTTTTTCGGTGTGAGAAATTGGAAGTGTGGCATAAGAGCGTGTGAAGACAGTCAAATGCGTGTGTCTCACGCTCAATGCGTGAGAGTTGGCAACCATGGTACTGAGTTCCAAAATTTGATGCAGGAATGTAATACGTACAGAACGTACCGCACGTAAACCAATCAGAGAACACTATGTAATACACAGTACCAGTACTTATGCTTACCAACAGGTATGCTGCGAAACAACATTTGTTTTTTCAGAACCCTCGAAATGGCACCAGTAAAGAGACATGCTTACGAGGCACACTTCAAGCTACAGGCTATCAGTTATGCGGCTGTAAATGAGAATAGAGCAGCTGCGATACAATTCGGCATAAATTAATCTATGGGTCGGAAATGGAGGAAACAGGAAAATTAACTGCGTCAAGTAAAGAAGTCGAGACAGAGTTTTCGTGGTAACAATGTGAGGTGGGCACAGTTAGAAGACCAACTGGAACAATGGATCTCTGAACAAACAGCGGCTGGGAGAAACGTCTCTACAGTCACTATTCGACTGAAGGCAACAGCGATAGCACGAGACATGAAGCTAGAGGATTTTCAAGGAGGGCCTTGTTGGTGCTTTTGTTTTATAAAACGGTGTCATCTTTCTATCCGCACAAGGACTATTGTGGCACAGCGACTGCCAGCAGATTATAAAGAACAGCTGGCCATTTTCCGTACATACTGTAGTAAAAGGATTACCGAGAAAAATATCCAACCCAGCCACATCTCCAACATGGACGAGGTCGCAGACCCGGCTGCAGAAACATTTTAAAGGGGGGGCATTGTATTTTTTCAGGGGGGCACATTTTTTTCAAAAAGCCTTTTATTTGCTTAAAATTGAACAGCAGCTCTATGGCGACTCCAGTGCTGAGAAACAACAATCTGTCAATAAAATCCCAAAATCTAAACAAACAAACAAAAAAAAACAATAGTGCAGTGCTTTGTTCATTCAATTAAATTAAAAGTCAAATATATGCAAAAACACATGCAGTGAGAAACATAAGCACTGATGTGAGAACACTGACTGAAGTAAACATTCATGCTAGGAGGGTTAACTACAACAGCTAGGGAGTACAAGGAGCAGAACAGAGAACTGTTCTGCCTGCAAGAAACCTAAGTTTGTGCATGTGAGGGAGGAGGTGTGGTGAGCAGAAAGAGGTTTACTCCACTTTTAGTAGAGTGGCAGACGGCGTTTGTGTAGTGTGTGAAACTAACTAACCCTCCTAGCATGAATGTTTACTCCAGTGTTGACTTCAACGCTTACGTTTCCAACTGAAATGAATGGTGCTGCTTCCTGTCCATTCTCATGTACTCCAGTGTCACTTGTTGTCCTCTTATTTGTTTGGAAATAAGTCCGAATATCCATGCCACACGAACAACGGTGAGCGTAGCTGTTTCTCAAGTATGAACTTTAGTCAGTGACCCGCCCCCCTCCAACTGTAATTGGCTAGAACGTTGCCCTCCTTCACTGATTGGTTGAATTGTATGACTGACAAACTGAGATAGGAAAAATAGAAAGATGGTCACTCAGAGGTGAAAACAAAACAAACAAAAAAAAAAACATATACGGCTTCCAGTCCAGTCAGGGGGGGCATAGCTGACTCTGTGGGGGGGCACTGCCCGCCAATGCCCGCCCATGCCGCCGGGTCTGGGTCCCCCTCACTTTCGACATCCCCGTGAACCATACTGTGGAGAAGAAGGGGACTAGCACGGTATCAATACGCACCACGGGGCATGAGAAGTCGGAATTCACTATTGTTCTCGGCTGTCAAGGTAATGGACAGAAACTACCGCCTATGGTCTACGCTTAAGGATAGCAATAGACACCGCAGTCCTAGCAGCTAATGGAACCTTGGGTCCCCAGCAGAGGGGCTGAAAGAAAACCTTTCTTAGCATTTTTCACTTCATATTGCAGGAGTCTTAAAGGACCAGACATGGTTAATTTCAAACTTCATGAGGGTATGCGCGCCCAGTAACTGTGACGATGGATCCTCAGAGCAAGGGAATGTAAAATATTCTGCTTCTAAGTTTAATGTACCTTCATTGATGCAGTGACAGTTCACTCAGGTCTGTCTTTGTGAATGCTTTAATTAAAACACAACCAACTTACAGATAAACAGGAATGTAAGCAAGAAATGATTATAAAGTTTGCAGTTATTACAATCTGAAAGCACAGATGTGAGAATAAGCTACTTCTTAACTCAAAACGTTTTACCTATGGCACAAGCAATCAGAATGGAGCTGTTTAGTTAAATGTCTGTGCTAACCTGCTTTCATAATTTATCATATCATATCATATCCATAATAACCCTTGAAATAAAGCTTTTGTGTTATTCCTGGCTGTTTCAAGCTTCCACATATCTTTAGCCAGAATACCATTTCTGGAGTGGAATATCTCAGCCAGAGAGGAGGACATTGGAGAAGGACTGTAATCTGCACACTTTGGACCATTTAGACTAGGAGCACATTCTACACTATAGGAAAAAAAGAAGCTGCCATGTTTAAACATGCATACATCACTCAAGTTTCCCCTGTTAAGATCAAAATTGCATGTCCCCAGAAGGTCACTATTCCAGTATGTGTCTTCATCATACACTTTAAAAGTAAGCTCATTTTTCTGAGATATCTTAATGGGACCAAACTCAAATGATTCTCTCCAGCGGGGATTATTATTGTCATGAATCACTGCAGTGCGACGAACTAGATTACCATATTTGACTTCTACACTGCCATCAGTTTGGGTGAATGTGTCTCCATTTAAACCTTTAGCATAAAGTTTAAATACCTTCAGTGTGGCAAGACCTCTTTCAACAGGACAGCAGTTGGACAGTATATTTGAGCTTTTTTCACAAACACACACACAGCGGTCCCTAGCACTATTCTTCCCTACCTTACAAGACTCTGAGCAAACATTCTTTAAGGCATTCATGCTTATATAATTTTCTATGGCCTTTTTTAGACCATGTTTAGCAGGATTATTGTTATTCAGAAGTATGTGGAGAGGTGTAAGGGTGTAGGTCACTACATCAGGGATGGTCTTCAGGGATTCCATCCACATATTCCGAGCATTTCCCTGAGATGTACTGGAGAAAAGGAGGTCATCACCGTTGATGTTCCCCCCTATAACCTCTGTCTGTCGGTCATCAAACATTGAGCTAAATGATTCTTCTATCCCCATTTTCTTCTTTAGTTCCTGACAGTGAGAGAATTCTGTTTTCAGTGTTGCACCTTTATATGTGCCTGAAGCCTCCACATCCAAACAGTCCTTAACTGCTGTGTCTGTAAGGCCACTCATTGCAGCTTTACAGGTTCTAATAGCTGTTACTGCTGATATCTTCCCACCCAGATCCACTCCTGTGGTATAGTGAGTGCCAAACTTGTCGATTAAGCTTTGATAGGAGTGTGAATTAGATGTTGGGAGAAGAGACTTCAGAGCTTGAAGAAACTCCTGATGCAGTGGGGGCGAAGATGCTATTTGATAGCTGTAAAGTATTATTAATGTGTAAATGTTTTTGCTTCAGACATTGAGAATAAATATCTTAATAAAACACTTAACATTAAAGAATGTCTCACCTGTAAAAGCTGCATTTGACTTCATGCTTGGTGAAACTGAATTTGTCCTCCTTTGATTTTGCCATAGCGATGGTTGCCTCACGGGAATGTGTGCCCCCTAATGATCCACCTGCTTTGAATGGTACATCCAGTCCAACTTTCCAGTTGTTTGAGACTGATGATGTAGAATCCTTCACAAGAGCTTCACTTGACTCATATATTTTGCTGGAAATTGTCTGTGAACACTTTGAAATTGTCCTCCAGAATGTCACAGCAGCCGGCAGCTTCTCCTTTTGTTGGTTTAAGTATCTGTTTGTACACAGCATGCAGCTGCCGTTCCCTGTGTCCCACTTCTCCATGTCTATAACGTAGGAACCTTTCCGCTCCATCTTCACGATGTCAAAGCCCTCTCCTCCAAGGTTGTACCCAGGGACGAAGTCAGCATTCTTGCAGTCTTCTGGACTCCCCAGTACCAGTTGTTCTTCACCAGTGACCACGGAGAGCAAAGAGTAGCACAGCCACCAGCCCAAAAGACAATTCCACATCTGCCCCATCATCTGAGATAACTGCAAAATTAAAAGTATTTTAGATACATATTGTAAATATTATATTCAATGTATTAATAACTTTCAATTCACAGTTAATTTGTAACACTATAGCCAGTATATTATAAACAATATCCTCTTTCTGCTGAGAAATATATAAATTCTCTTTGAATTCTCTATGATATTATAAAAAAAGATCTATCACTTGAAACAGTACCTAGAAAACCTTGTGTGAGCTGTGTGCAATCAGAAACAGTGTGCCTCTTCATTACCATTTCACACACTCCAATTATAGCTTCAGTGTACATATATGTGTCACACTGTACCAGGAACTACTAGACTTGCACTGTTTCCTGTATATTGTGGTACACCTGCTGCAAATTCTTGGTAGACATCAATGTGAATATATATGTTCACTGTACACTCTTTCCATACACCTAGACTTTCACTCACTGAGTTCACTGTGCAGGCATCTCATTCCTGCTAACATCTACCATCATGTCACTTTAAAAATCCCTGGGGTCAAGTCCCAGGCAAAGTTGTTCCTCTCTGCCCTTGTCACACACACACCATCATGTCAAACACTACAGCACTACTGCAAACCCTTCTGTAAATGTGTACATTCTTCTTCACTGTGAAGGCATCTCAGTCATAGTTTGATTACACATGTGTCAGACTTATGAGTTGCTACTGTGTTTTTCTCATACAGGCATTCATACTATCCATACACACCATTGTGTCGGATGTGTGCATTATTGTTACTTTGTGTCTGGCTTATTGTCTCTCTCTCTCTCTCTCTCTCTCTCTCTCTCTCACACACACACACACCTGCTTGTGTATGCATCTCAGTCATAGATTGAGTACATACATCATCATATCAGACACATCAGAGTGTGAGAACTAACACTGCTACAAAATCTTGATGAACATTATGCACATACACTCACATGTGCCTACTCAAAGTGTTCACATACATGCAATCTTACCCATACTGATCCATACATCAGTGAATAATCATATACTAACCTGTAAGGAGTGACCCAGACACACACAAAGGCATGCATGCATGCAGACACCGAAACAGATACCTCTGTAACTGAATTAAACAAGTTCTCTTTCTCTCTCTCTCTTTTACACATAGACACACACACCTATCTATTCGATTCTTCTGAACAATGCACTACCCATACCTACCCATACCTTAGTGAATAATCATAATTTCTCTATATATTTGTGCAAGTTGTGCCAGACGGCTCAGTGAACGTCTCTGTTACTGTATATGTACTCTAAAAATGTGCGTGCACTTTGTTCATGCTTTGGCTACATAATCTGTCCACATGTGTCAGACATGTGAGCGTGTAGGGGCTTGGACCTGTAATTGCCGCTTGCAGCTATATTTGAACTTTGAAATTATTTCTCTCATTGGTTTTCTTTGTAAACGGTATTTAATTTTATAAAAAGTTTTTAGCATTCTCTGAAAAGATGGCTGCTGGATCTTTTAGAAAATTTTATCTGCACCTGTTTTCACTGGGATCTAATATTGGAGGGGAAAAAAGGTAAAATTTCTGAAATTACTTTGGCATTTGGTATATTCTGTGTGTAATCTGAAAACTGATGCGTCACGGTTTGCTCTGCCCTCCGTGTCAATCATGTCTACGTTTCGTTTTGTTTGTTATGGTATGTTTTGTTAACATCATGCCATGTTTGTCATCATATCTTGTTGTACTTGCATTGTCCGTATATCATATGATTGTTAAGTGAAGCTATTAATGTTAATTGTACAAGCATGTGTGTCCGTACTCTGACTGCGCAACACCCGTCGTGTTAAATGATGACATGATGAGGTTGTCTCACAAATGGTGTGCTATAGTCAATGCACGTCACTAACTACTGAGATACGTACATCTATCTATACGTATTTAACTATTATTGTACATTCCCCATGTTGCCCCATGATAGGCTATATATATATATATATATATATATATATATATATATATATATATATATATATATATATATATATACATAGACTCAGTAATATTCCATCCATCTGACATTTTTGAAAGCATACCAAACGTTTTTTCCCTGCATTCTATTCTCTTCATGGTTCGACCCAGTTTACTTTCCTACATTCTCCCTTTTTGTACCGTTGCCTGGCTTATCTTTTTGTGTATAGCTGACCTGGGCTGCCTTTTTGACATTGCCTTTGGATTATGTCTGGAACCCTCTGCCCAGTAGTTGCCTCTGTGAAGGAAATATTGATTATAATCATGTGTGATTCATGTTAATCATGTCCATGCAGACACTATAGCGCAGTCTGTGTTTAAAGTACTGCTTGCACTGCTTAGTGATCAATTGTAACCATATTGAAGATATTTCTCTGAAGTCTTCTGTGCAGTAGCAGGGTTAGAGATAATATTGCTTATTCGTTTCTAAGCACCCAAGGTTGAATCCCAGGGAAACTGATAACTGCTCCTGGGAAGCAGGCATCCTTAGTTTTTTCTACATACACTTTGACTATAAGAATCTGGACTGAGAGAGACAGTTCAGAGTTGCTGCATGAAGCGTAAGCTTCACATCATACTTTTATACTTTTATATTTTGTAACTCTCTTGCTATCAAAAAAATTCTACACTATAGGGCAGGGGTGTCAAACTCATTTTCACCACGGGCCACTTCAGCATAATCATTGCACAGAGTAAATATAACTACTCCTTAATGTTAAATAAATCTGAAATATTACATATATATTTGCATAGATGCTTTTCATCCACTCCCACAATCAGAATTGGAGAAAATAATTTCATCATTAAATTGTACTACTTGCACACTAGACTCGGTTCCCTCAAAATTACTAAAAGAGGTATTACCAGTTTTGACTGAACATCTTCTAACGGTAGTTAACTCATCCATTACAATAGGTCACATGCCCAAATCCTGTAAATTAGCAGTCATTAAACCTCTGATCAAGAAACCAAATCTTGATCCAACTGTACTATCTAATTATAGACCCATTTTGAATATATAATTTATATCCAAGATCATAGAAAAAGTAGTAGCCCAGCAATTATGCTTATATCTGCATAGAAATCAAATATATGAAAAGATACAACCTGGATTACCATTATTTACATTATATACACTACAATTGGGCATAGTTATAAACAAACATGGTGTCAACTTTTACAGCTATGCAGATGACCCTCAACTTTACAGCCAAACCTGATGACAAACTAAGTTTAGGAAAAATTGAGGCCTGAGTAGGAGATGTTAAATGCTGGATGTCGCTCCTCCAACTTAATGGGGGCAAAACAGAAGTTCTCCTTCTGGGCCCAAAGGCTGCTAGACTGATCTAATGCTAAATCTCACAGACTACCCCATTACACCTGGCTCAGTAGCCAAAAATCTCTGTGTCATACTGGACTCTGACATCATTTGATAAATACATAGATAATACTACTAGGATAGCTTTTCAAAGTCTCTGCAACATTGCTAAGCTAAGAAATGCATTATCACAGCATGATGCAGACAAATTGGTACACGCCTTTGTTGGCTCCAGATTAGACTACTGTAACTCATTGCTGTCAGGAACCTAGCCACTAGGGTGCACACACCAGTGTATTTTAGTGCCAGGCCCAAGTTCAGATAAATAAGGAGGGCTGTGTCAGGAAGGGCATCCGGTGTAAAACTGCGCCAAATCAAATGATGTGGATCAAAAATAGAAATTCCATACCGATCGATCGAGGCCCGGGTTAACAACGACCTCCACTGGTGCTGTTGTCCAACAGAGCATTAGCGGAAATTGGACTACTGTTGGGACAAGGAGGAGGAGGAGAGGGGGGAAGAGGGTTCTGAAGCTGAAAGAGAGGAGGCAGAGCAGGAAGGTGGAGTTTAGAGTTGGTATGTTGAATGTGGGCTCTATGACAGGTAAAGGGAGAGAGCTAGCTGATGCGATGGAGAGGAGGAAGATAGATATACTGTGTGTACAGGAGACCAAGTGCAAGGCCAGGAGCATTGGTGGTGGCTTCAAACTCTTATCATGGTGTAGACAGGAAGAGAAATGGAGTAGGGGTAATCCTGAAGGATGAGTTTAGTAAGAGTGTAGTGGAGGTAAAGAGAGTAAGTGACAGGGTGAATCTGTGTAAAGTTAGAGATTGATGGGGTGATGATGAATGTCATCAGTGCTTATGCTCCTCAGGTAGGTTGTGATGTGGAGGAGAAAGAAGAATTCTGGAGAGATTTAGATGAAGTTGTTTTACAGGTTCCTAAAGAAGAGAGAGTGGTTATTGGAGCAGATTTAAATGAACATGTTGGTGGAGGGAACAGTGGTGATGAGGAGGTGTTGGGTAGATATGGTGTTAATGAAAGGAATACAGAAGGACAAATGGTGGTTGATTTTGCTACAAGGATAAAGATGGCTGTAGTTAACACTTACTTTAAGAAAAAGGAAGATCACAGGGTAGCATATAAGAGTGGGGGAAGATGTACACAGGTCGACAATATCCTCTGTAGGAGACAAAACCTGAAAGAGGTTAGTGATTGCAAGGTGTTACCAGGGGAGAGTGTAGCTAAACAGCATAGGATGGTGATATGTAGGATGGTTTTGGAGGTGAAGAAGAGGAAGAGAGTGAGAGCGGAACCTAAGATCAGGTGGTGGAAGTTAAAGGATGAGGACTGTGGTGTAAAATTCAGGGATGAGGTGAGGCAGGTACTGGGTAATGGTGGTGGTGTTCTGGATATCTGGGATGAGACTTCAAATGCAGTGAGGGAAGTGCTTAGGAAGGTACTTGTGACCTCAGGACAGAGGAAGATAGACAAGGAGTCGTAGTGTTGGAATGAGGAAGTTCAGGAAAGTTTGAGAGGAAAGCGGTTGGCTAAAAAGAATGGGGATTTTCAGCGAGATGAAGAAAGTAGACAGAGGTACAAGGAGATGTGTCGTAAGGCAAAGAGAGCAGTGGCAGAATCTAAAGAGAAGGCATATAGCAAGCTGTATGAGAAGTTGGACACTAAGGAAGGGGAAAAGGATCTGTACAGATTGGCCAGACAGAGAAACCGTGATGGGCAGGATGTGCAGCAGGTTAGGATGATAAAGGATAAATATGGAAATGTGTTTTCTGGTGAGGAGAGTGTCTTGGAGTATTTTGAGGAACTGATGAATCAAGAGAATGAAAGGGAAAGAAGGTTAGAAGAGGTAGAGGTTGTGAATCAGGAAGTTTCCCAGGTGAGCAAGGAGGAAGTAAGGGCTGAAGGGTAGTAAGGCAGTTGGACCGGATGATATTCCAGTGGAGGCATGGAAATGTTTGGGAAAGACAGCAGTGGAGTTTTTGACTGGGTTATTTAACAGAATCTTGGAGGGTCAGAAGATGGCTGAGGAATGGAGACGAAGCATAATGATGCCAATTTTCAAGAATAAGGGCAATGTTCAGAGCTGTAGTAATTACAGGGGAATAAAGTTGATCAGTCACAGCCTGAAAATCTGGGAAAGAGTATTGGAAGCTAGGCTTAGAGGAGAGGTAGAGATCTGTGACCAGCATTATGGTTTCATGCCAGCAAAGTGCACCACAGATGCTATGTTTGCTTTGAGAGTGTTAATGGAGAAGTATAGGGAAGGACAGAAGAAGTTACATTGTGTTTGTTGACTTAGAGAAAGCTTATGATAGAGTACCGAGACAGGAGCTGTGGTATTGTATGAGGAAGTCAGGAGTAGCTGAAAATTATGTGAGGGTGGTGCAGGATATGTATGAGAACAGTATGACAGCAGTGAGATGTGCGGTAGGAATGACAGACGGGTTTAAAGTGGGGGTTGGACTACATCAGGGATCAGCCCTGAGTCCATTCCTGTTCGCAATTGTCATGGACAGACTGACGAACGAGGTTAGGCAGGAGTCCCCTTGGACTATGATGTTTGCTGATGACATTGTGATCTGTAGTGAGAGTAGGGAGCAGGTGGAGGTGAGCTTGGAAAGATGGAGATATGATTTGGAGAGCAGGGGAATGAAAGTGAGCAGGAGTAAAACAGAGTACATGTGTGTGAATGAGAGAGCAGACGGTGGACAGGACCAGTTACAAGGAGTTGATTTGGTGAAGGATGATGAGTTTACCTACTTAGGGTTGAGAGTACAGAGTAAGACAGTAGCACTGACAAAGAGACAGGTGAAGGAGATGGAGGTGTCTGAGATGAAGATGTTGAGATTCTCATTTGGAGTGACGAGGAAGGATAGGATTAGAAATGAGTTTATTAGAGGATCAGCACATGTAGCATGTTTTGGAGATAAAGTTAGAGAAGTGAGATTGAGATGGTTTGGTCATGTACAGAAGAAGGAGGAAAGGTATGTTGGTAGGAGGGTCTTGAGGATGGAACTTCCAGGCAAGAGGAGGAGAGGTAGAACTAAGAGGAGGTTTATGGATGCAGTGGTAGAGGATATGAGAGTGGCTGGTGTGTCAGAGGAGGACACTCAGGACAGGACTAGATGGAGGAGTTTGATCTGCTGTGGTGACCCCTAAATGGGAATTGCCGAAAGAAGAAGAACTCATTGCTGTCAGGATGCTCATATAGGAATCGAAATAAACTTCAAATAGTTCAACATGCAGTAGCCAGAGTTCTGACTAGAACTAGAAAATTCTATCATATCAGGCCAGTCCTATCAGTCCTGCATTGGCTCGCAGTTAAATTCTGTATTGATTTAAAAATTCTTCTACTGACTCATAAAGCACTGCACGGGCTTGCTCCTGATTACCTCCAGGAACTTATTTCCTATTATGAACCCCACGTCTACTAAGATCACAGGGTGCTGGCCTCTTATTAGTTCCAACAATTAATAAGGTAACAGCAGGGGGAAGAACTTTTTCTTATAAGCCCCCTCAATTATGGAATAGCCTTCCAGAATGTGTCCGGGAATCTGACACAGTCTCAATATTTAAGTTTAGGTTGAGTTTATTTAGTTTAGCGTTTGATAATTAATGTGCCCCCTTAGATAAAGGTACAGATTCAGGGGCAAAGGGTTTTATGGTAAACTGGGGCGCTGGTGCTGTCATCCTGTGATTACAAGTGGTCACTCATGTTTGTTGACAGTGTAGTGGATAGATGCCAATGTCTCAGAATGCTCCCATGTCTGTGTTACCTTCTGGTTCTGCCTTTTTAGCTAGGCTGTAATATTTAAATTTAAAGCCGAAGTTGCTGCCACACTCCAAATGTTTAAATTTCATCTGTCCCACATATGATCCCATATGGCTACCCGCTTACCCGAGAAATACTGGAGAGGAGAGATGAGCCTTTCCAGAGATCCTGGGCCAGCCACCTCCTGCCTAACCAGATATGATGAAGGATCAACCCACTGCCCTGACTAGTGTGGATAAAGAATAAACCCTCTACCCTGGACAATCAAGCAATAATTTGTCAAAAATAAATGTACGCCTGTTTTTCAAGCATTTCTATATAAATGCTGGTTTCTGACTGAGATTTAAAATGTAATTTATATTAATATTTAATGTCATCCACTCAAAAAAACATGAATACTGTAAGCACAAAAAGTCTTAAATTAGTTTTTTAGTTAACTTCTCTATCTGTATCACAGCTAAGACAGAAGTGAAAATTTAGAAATAAAAGACAGCAGTGCAGTACTGTTTATAAGTTAAAAACTTATTCATTTTGTTTGCCTAATTTAAAGCTAGATAAAAACAAGGTAGTAGTCACTGTGCACCAGGCACCCTTGGTGTTGTTTTCTCCTTATATTTAAGCCCACAAGAACACTAGCCTAGTGCTATGGATGGTTCCTTACTGCAATCACTCTGAGTGATTCCACTGCTCTGCAGTGTCAATGGAACACCTGGACCTGTTACTGCCAGAACTTGTGCCCTGCTGCTTTGACCAGCAAACTTGTTTTACACTTTTCACCTTTCTGCATCTGTCACACAAGGGATGAATCTTGACAATATTTCATGTTGGGGTGTTTCTGATGTAGCTACTGTTCTAGTTAGTTATGAATAAATATGCATTGCGATATGTTTATATAGATTATAGGCCTTATGTTTCCATGTAAAGAGTGAATAATTAACATGGGTTACACCTGTATTTTGTTGAAGGTTTTTGTTTAAAATTGCTTCCTTCTGTAGATCACCTGCAGCTGAGAGGGAGACAATGTGAAGTGCCATGCAGGAAAGCATCTTGAAGAGAGGAAGCCATTTGTTTCTTGTCTGAGTTTATACTTTTGCTTTGTTAAAATAAAAACTGTGATCAGACTTTTTTTTCTCTTTCCAGCCAAACTACAAGCAAAACATGTAGATAAGTTGATAACTAAGAAAGCTCTTTGATGGACTTAAATGAGAACTCCTTTCAATGAAGAAAATGAAAGCATATTTTGAATGTTTTTTTGTCTGTTGCCACACTATGCAAAATTCAGATCTGTTGAATCTAACATGATCAGCAACACTGTCACACTCCTTCTTTAGTTATTCAGCATTTGTGGTTACTTCTTGGGTTTCATTTCTCCTGTGTGCAATAGTCTCATGAGGAGCTGTCATAATTTTCATCCACATATTAGTATTAGGGGTGGGACTTTTACATTTACATTGACAATATCAACACCCAGAACTTTCATTCTAGTTACCTTATACTTAGCCTGATTGTGTGATTTGTTTGTGACTTGTGTATTCATCTGTATAATTTGTTTTTGTGTAATTTGTGTGTTAACGGGCCGCCCAATGGAGGATGGGTTCCCTTTTGAGTCTTGCAAAAGCATAAACTTCAACATCTTGTTTATTTTTCCACCAGTCTACTACACAGGCCAATAGATGAGTGCAGAAAACAGAGCAAACAGTTTTCAGAACACTGGAAATTCTGACCAAAAATGTTGTTTAATTTTGGGAGTTTTGCTCAGGATATTGGAAGAATAAGAAGAACTGAAGTAAATCAGAAGATGTTTTTTAATACCATTTTAGATGGTAGACATTTTCTTTAATTTTCCAGGCCTTTGCTACAGCCATAAAGTCCTCTGCACTGACATCTCCATAGTGCCTAGAAGTGGTCTTCTGCATGCACAAAGCAAATGACTGGATCTTCCATTCATCATCTATAATATGAGCTGTCACACCAAGATAATTCTTGTTGCTAACAGAGGTCCAGTGATCCCCATTCAGAGCCACACTCTTCACAATAACCTGTTTTAATGCCCTTTCCTCATCATACAGCTGCTGGATTTTCTTCAACATTGTCTTTCTGGACGGAAGTTCATAACTTGCATCAGCTGACGCAATTTGCAGCGGTTCTTGTAAGCCTTTATCTTTATCTACAGTCCACAGCAATCCATCTCGCCAGTGATCAGTGATCAATTTGTCTGACGTGGACTTTGACATTTTGTTTCTTAATTTGAACCCAGACATGTGGTCGAGTGTTGATTGGTGACACTGTTTGCTCGTACTAGGAATACATTTAGCAGCTAAGTTATCATTACTGACCTGCACGTAAGCCCCAACATGTTTCGTGTTGAGGTGGTAACGAAGGGTGGAAGTGCTCCTGTGATAAGCGAACTCCTTCCTACATAAAGTGCAAATAACACTATTTGTGTTTGTACTTCCATCTGGAAGTTTCTTATATTTAAATTTCCCATCCACCAGCGTAGCCTCTTCAGTCATCTCCATCATGATCTTATTGTGCGTCCATATAATCTGTATGGCTGGAACTCGTGCACTGAGAAACATTCCACGATGCAAAAGTGTCTCATGTGTTAAATGTGTTAAAATGCGTAAATTTTTTAGGTTCGTTATTTTCCCTGAAATTAAATCAAAATTAACGCGTTAAAGTCTCACCCCTAATTAGTATCTAAACTGAATTCTGACTTTATTCTCACAATTCGGACTTTTTTTCTCACAATTCTGACTTTAATCTCACAATTCTGACTTTATTCTCAGAATTCTGACATTAATCTCAGAATTCTGACTTTAATCTCAGAATTCTGACTTTTTTCTCACAATTCTGACTTTAATCTCACAATTCTGACTTTAATCTCACAATTGTGGGTACTTGGAAGTCATCAGCTTAATGACCAGAGATCGACAGACATGTAGAGGCGTGCAGTTGGTGAACCAACCTGTGGACGGAAAGTCTCTGATTTAAGCGAGTTTCTACGGGGGCGCGGGGTGCCAGAAGACAGCATTTCAATAATGGAAGAGCAGAAGGTGAGTAACAAAGACAGTTTGTCGGCTGGCACTTTTTTCTCAGCAAGTAACCGTTACTTGTTAGCATGTTTGTTAGCTTATAATGTTAGCCAAATAGGCAACGTCTCACATTACATCAAAGTCGGTGAATTGACGGGTTTTTGAGTATTATTGTACTTCTTTTCAGTTTGAACCGAGTACGTTTACTACGGAAATTAAGCAGCATGTTATGAGCGCTAGCCGCCAGCCAATATCAGTTTAAGACTGTTCAAGACTGAAATCACAATTTATAGTCTATGCTAGCCTAAGTCTCAGCACGGTTCTAGTCAGCAGCCTCGCGCTGCACCGGGCTGAGAATTTCACCGGTTCGCTACTGGGAATGAAGCCTGGTTTATACTTTCGCGAATGACTGTAGCGCGTGACTCCGCCCACCTTGCGCGACCCTGCGCGAACTGTACCGGGCGTATTGTACACACGCCTTGGAGGGGGGGTTGCATGTTGCATGTTTCTTGCGTACTGACAGTCACGCTGTCTACATTGTGATTAAGAACAGGGCTGCCCCACTGAAGCATGAATTATGACCGTTACAAAAAAATCGAAGTTACAAAATTCGAGAGGTGCATGACCTCACGAAGCGACAGCGCGCGGAGCCCTCGCGCAGGGGCGGAGCCACCGCGATTACGTCATTTTCGGACCCTCGCGCCGGTCGCGACGCGTCAAGTATAAACCAAGTTTGACCTGGCTCAGGGATGACCTCACACGCAGCGCAGTGCCGTAGTGCCTGTACATTTAAATTTTAATGGTCCAATGAAGGTAATTTAAAAACCAGGACATTTCCTCACTTAAAAAACAAAATAAACCCGGAACGCCCGGGACAAGACGTGAAATACGGACATGTCCCAGGAAATACGGACGTTTGGTCACCCTACTTAACGGCCATACTGTAGCTCCCTTATCCCATTATTGTATTTGTCCCAGTTTTCCTGTTAATTGGAGACACTGACACAGCTTGAGCTGACTGTTTGTTGTGATTTGGTGCTGTATAAATAAAATTTAATTGAATTGTTTTGCAACGTGAACTTTGAAGAAAATTATTATTTTCTTTCTTCTTCTCTGCAGATTGACAATGCTGTCATAGCACTGATTGATGACACGGCTCTTGCAAATTCCATCCCCTCCTATGGAGACCGCATTGCCATCTTCAATTTCTGCTAAAGCAAACAACCACTCTCACAAAGAAAACAAAGACTTTTGTGAAAGGCTGGACCCTGGAGTGACAAAAACGGTGCCTACAATGTCAGAGTTAGATGACTTAATTCGATTGTACTTCAGACTGTCTTTCAGTAACAAAGAAATACTTGCAATTTTAGCTCATAATAATCAGATACTTATAAGTGTGCGTACCCTAAAGAGAATTTGTAAAAGACTAGGGCTCTTCAGAAGAAAGAATCAGACAGACCTGCAAGAAGTACTGGCCTTTGTTCAACAAGAAATCATGACCAGTGGCCAGATGCAAGGTTATCGTTGGCTACATCTTCGTGCAGTTCAACGTGGATTTGTTGTGTCACAAGATACCATAAGACGCATTATCAAATTGGTTGATCCACAAGGTGTGGAATTAAGACGAGCTCGACGCTTGAGAAGACCTCAGTACAGCTGCAGAGGACCAAATGCGCTTTGGCACATGGATGGCTATGACA
This sequence comes from Brachyhypopomus gauderio, assembly GCF_052324685.1. NCBI lineage: Eukaryota > Metazoa > Chordata > Actinopteri > Gymnotiformes > Hypopomidae > Brachyhypopomus > Brachyhypopomus gauderio. The sequence continues at coordinate 384,835 of NW_027506952.1, forward strand.
AATTAAAACCCTATGGCATTGCCATCAATGGTTGCATAGATGGTTTTAGCCGCTATGTTTTATGGCTGGAGGCCTATATCACAAACAGTGACCCTAAATTGGTTGCAAGTTACTTTTTGAAAACAGTTTCATGCATGAATGGATGTCCAGAGAGAGTACGTGCTGACAGGGGCACAGAAAATGGTTGTGTAGAACAAATGCAAATGTTTTTGCGTAGAAATCACACAGACAGTTTTGCAGGGCAGAGAAGTTTCTTATATGGAACAAGTACAGCCAACCAGCGCATTGAAGGATGGTGGGCTACCCTCCGCAAACAGAGTGCACAGTTCTGGATGAACTTATTTAAAACATTTCAGGATGATGGTCACTTCACAGGAGACTTTTTGGACAAAAGTCTTATCCAGTTCTGCTTTCTTAATCTTGTTCAGGTAAAAGCTTCCTCATCCTCTGTAATGTCTCAGTTGTAGACATTGTATATTGTAAATCAATATAGTAGTGTTATTAGTAATTATAAAATCTTTCTTTGACATGAAAAATTTTGTTTTTTTTTTCATTTAAAAGGATAAGTAGAAGCAAAATGGATAAATATCAGTTATATTAACTGCAACTTTCTCAGGACAGGTGCATGGAGCAAATTAGTTTTCTTCCACATAGTTTAAATTACTGGAGAATCTGGTTCCCTGAAAATGTACAGCCCTCGTTTTGGGCAGAAAGCAGTGTTCTGAATTAGTGAAGTTATCATGAAAATAGTTTGTGGAATTACTGAACACCCAGAATAAATTGTTACACTTATTGGTGATTGCTGACTGGTGAAAGTGCTACTTTGTAGTTACTGCTTGTTTTTAGATTGATTAGAGGTCATTTGAATGAAAATTCCTGCTGTCTATTGATGACTTCATAAGCCTTAACTTTGGCAAGAGTTATTGGTGCACAATTTGTTTTATTCTTTTATTCTGCGCTACTTTCTTTGTAGGAGGAACTTGATGAAGTTGTGAATACATGGAACTCCCACAAAATTCGACCAAGATCAAGTGGTGGTGCTGCACCGCGCCGGCCAATCATGATGTTCTCATTCCCAGAGCTGCACAGTGCTGAGGACAGACTGAAACCTATTCACATGGAGGAGCTCACTGTTTGTATGGAAGAGTGCACTCCAAAAGGTCGATTTCCCTGTGATGAAACTGTCTTTGAACTTTGTTGTCTACTTATGGTAGAAAATGAATGGGATGCCCCAGTAGACCCACTTGCTGCAGCTGACCTGTATATCAGGTTAAGAGAAGAAATACTCCATAGTATTTAAGAAATGGCACACATCCACTATTTACATGTGCAAATATAAATAAAATATTGCAGTTTGTCTTGATCACATGATTTAATAACTGTTGCCATGTCTTACAAGTACCCTATTGTGTTGTGTTGCAGTTAGTGTAAGACGTTTTCCAGATAAATGCATTTTGGGTACAAGCAAACAGGCTTGCCATGTCATTCTTTTCATGTCATTCTGTGAATACTAAAAAAAAATGTAAATTCAGAGTGCTTATAGCAGATCATTTTAGTCTAATAGTAAAACCAATACAGTATGGTGGATATCCAATTATTTTGTGAATGTATAAAACCTATCTGCCATTAGAAGAATAAAATAGCTCTGTTAATTGTGTTTCTGTTGTCACGTGTATTCCTATTGTTCCTGGCTAGCAACCCAGGCACCAGGACATTATTTTATCATTATATGTTTCTGTAAATCATAGATGCATGTACTCCACATTTTTGGGTCTAAACTACATATAGACCCAAATATATTTATATAAACATTTATATAAACACATCATTGTTAATATATCAAGCTGTTACATATTTTGGGCTTTTAGTAGAAATAAAATGAAGATAGGCATGGTTACCCATATGAAGAACCATCACCTTTTACCATCATCTTTGTACTGTAATGTTATTGTAAGATTTTGGATTTTCCATTTTCAGTCATTTCCAAACTGATGCAGTATGAGCTGTCATGTACAAAGCTAATTAATCTAACATGATTCATACAATTAAAAGACCTACAGCCGAAAGTTAAATTTTTATTCAAGGTATACCAGCACCAATTTGACAGAACAGTGGCTGCAACGGTCACCAACATACCCTTTAATTTGGTATATAACTTTAGAAAATAATCTACTTCTGCAAGCAATGCTACATGTAAGACAAAAGCAGTGAAGGCTCAAGGTCAGGATATGGATATGGTTCAAATGGATACTGAACTTTATCAAAAGACTCAGAACTACAATATAAATGTAGTGGTAAAAGTAACATTTTATTGAAAATATTTTGCAAGAAACATTGTTATTGTAAATCCAAGAAGACAGAGCAAACTCTCTAAAACTATGTCCTGTAACAAGAATAGCACTACTTTTAAAAATAACGTGTAGATCTCATACAGCCTTGTGTCATGCATCAGACTTAGTGTACAAGATCACAAACACTGGCAATTGCATTAGAAATTCCTCAAGAGTCAGCTGTTGTTAAGTGCTAATGTTTAAGAACATGCATACAATAAAAATGTCCAAAATTTCCATAGGTAACAAGGACATTATTTTTAGTCTTGAAACTAATACTAGAGAACATGGAAATTTTGTATAAGAATGACGTAAGAATGATGGCATAAGAATGAAAGAATAATCACAGCCCTTGGACACTGCACTGTATAGTGTCTGTGCAATGACAATCAGTAAATGTCTTTAAAACTCTATTTATTTTGCAGTTTGCAGCATTTTCTTGGATGAATGTTTAGAAACAACACACCATTTAAGAAAACAGTGGAAATGCATGAATATATTCTAAAAACATGTGCGTTCACAAATGTGTGCTTATGTGGTACTTGAACATCCAACAGCAAATACCAACCTTTGATCTTTTAAACTAACAAGGGCATATAAAGCAAAATATCACAAGCATGACTAATGCAAATGTGCAAAATTATGCAAATTCCAGTTGGCAACTAGCAAAACAGTGTCTAACAACTGCCTATAATGCTTACAATAGAACATCAGAATAAATTAGTCCTTACAAAAGTATTTGGCTTTGCGCAAAATAGATAAATGTGATGTAATGTGATGTAAACTTTCACACAACTTAACAAAAAAAATATTTCACTGGGTGCATTAAAGAAAACATGAAAGAACATTTTCTTTATATTGCATACATCTCTAATGAGCACAATTTTTGTTGTTGCTCAAGGTTTCTGTTATGCAACTGGAGAACTTGGATTAGGTGAAAATAGCTTTAGCTATGGTAACGGACAGTGTGCCAGTTCATTTTGTTTTGTGACTGTACCAGTTTATCGTGAAACTGGATAATAAAAGAGACTGGAAGATTTGTAGCCAAAACTGGGCTTCTGACACAAATATGGTAACTTCTTTCTAATTATAAAAGAACAAGAAGGAGTGTTTTGTATAGAGCTCAAATATGTAGTGAATTGCTGTTCCTGTGGGAGTCTATACAATGTCCATTACCCAGACATTGCTTTCCAGAACTGTATTAAATTCAGAACGGAAATCTGGGAAGTTTTCATAGCTGTCAGCTATTTGCAGAATCTTCCCGCACGTGTGTCCAACTGGTCTTCTTGTAAACTCTGTCATAGCTTGAAACTCCACATATATACTGTCTGTCACTACAAGATCTGATCCAGTGCAGAATCGCAGAAATTTCTGAAGTTTAATGTCATCCAACTCTCTGATGAATCGTTTCAGATGATTTACCACTTCCTTTTGCTTTGGTGTCAAATCAACAGAAAATTTCAGAAGTTGGCAGACTTTTTTTGAAGTTGGCTGCAGGTCCGAGAACAACTTAGTCAGTGTCTCTGGAGTGAGGGCAAGGTGGGGATGGGTGATTTCCCTCCAACAGTCAATAACAAACATTGGTTTTTGGACAAGCTCCTTATGTGCTATTTCATCAAGGATTGTTGGAAGAGTCTCAGCTGTGATTATTTTCCTACATCCATAATTGTCAAGAACTTCCACAAGATCATCCATGTCAACTGCAGTGAAATCACTTACTGCTTGCACCAAAACTTCACATTCTTGGCTGCTCACAAACTGCAGAAAATGCACTTTAAGATCACTGTAAACACAGTTGAAAAGCACTTGTTCAAGAAAAGGGATAGCAAGTTTGGTTGGAAAATACTGACAGTCTTGGTAACCTTTCAGAAGTATTCTGCCAGTTGCCTTCCATTTTTCAGCAGAAAAATCATGGCGAATGAATGGCACTTTAACTGTTGCACCAAGGGTGCATCGCTCATAGAATTCTTGCCAGAAGCAGCTGAGTACATCTCTCAGTACTCCTGATCCTCTACCTGCTTCTTCTGTATTGTCTGGAAGTATGCGTTTCACATTCAGTGTTTTAGTCAAAATCTCTGCATCACAGAAAGCAGTAATCATGTCATGTAAAATGTTAGCATGATGTACAATGATTGTTACTACATCCTCTGGATTAGCTGGATTGAGGGGTACAAGAAAACCTTCATAGATTAATGTGTCCTCTGTACCTTCTTCAGCATCAAAAGTGGGACCAAAGGTTATCTCTGAATCATCTGAAATTTCTAAAGGATGGTGGTCTCCTTGAAAAGTACCTAAGACTTCTGCCACTTCTGTTGGATTAATTTCACTGCCACTGCTTGCAGAGACAAACATCACTTCAGATGTCTCACTGGCCTCTTCTTCAACATATTTTGGCTTTGTTGCAATGTAGAAGCGTAACATTGTCAGCCTTGCTGCTTCATACATATCACCAATAGACTGGCAAGTGTCATCAGTAAGGTGGTTCTGTTTAAAGTCCCAGACCTCAAACTCAAAATCAGTTTCACATCCTTTAGGAGACACTCCATCAGGGAAAAAGAAAATCTTGCCTTGCTGCATCAGTGGCCATTTGAATTTTTCTGGTGCCACCTCCCTGCTTTGCCCTCACCTGTTTGGTTATTTTTCCATCATGATGTATCCATCCTATTTCAACATTTCTTGATGTCTTTGGCTTCTTTGTCTGTCTTGTTCGTGTGTCTGCATGTGAAGTGTTCTCCTTGGGACCTTCCTTTCTGTTTTGCATTTTTTCACGAAGTTTTTGTAAAAGTCCTTGTTTTCTCTGTGAGAGTGGTTGCTTGCTTTTGCAGAAATTGAAGATGGCAATGCGGTCTCCATAGGAAGGGATGTAATTTGCAAGAGCTGCATCATCCATCACTGCTATGACAGCACTGTCAATCTGCAGAGAAGAAGAAAGAAAATAATAATTTTCTTCAAAGTTCACGTTGCAAAACAATTCAATTAAATTTTATTTATACAGCACCAAATCACAACAAACAGTCAGCTCAAGCTGTGTCAGTGTCTCCAATTAACAGGAAAACTGGGACAAATACAATAATGGGATAAGGGAGCTACAGTATGGCCGTTAAGTAGGGTGACCAAACGTCTGTATTTCCTGGGACATGTCCGTATTTCACGTCTTGTCCCGGGCGTCCCAGGATTTTTTTGTTTTTTAAGTGAGGAAATGTCCTGGTTTTTAAATTACCTTCATTGGACCATTAAAATTTAAATGTACAGGCACTACGGCACTGCGCACGGCGCTGCGTGTGAGGCAGGGCCGGCGCCACGGGGGGGCGAATGAGGCGAGGTGTCCCGCCCCCTCAATGTAAAAAATAAGACCCATTTATTTTACAACAATCGCTACATGGTGCCCCCTCGGCCGCTCGACAATCGTTACACGCCATCCCCCTATCAAGTTCGCCAGGCCCCCCCCCCCCCGCTCCGCTCAACAACTTACGTTCGCACCCCCGAAATTTTCTGACGCCCCCTCACTGTATATGTTCTGGCGCCGGCCCTGGTGTGAGGTCATCCCTGAGCCGCGTCAAACTTGGTTTATACTTGACGCGTCGCGACCGGCGCGAGGGTCCGAAAATGACGTAATCGCGGTGGCTCCGCCCCTGTGCGAGGGCCCCGCGCGCTGTTGCTTCGCGAGGTCATGCACCTCTCGAATTTTGTAACTTCAATTTTTTTGTAACGGTCATAATTCATGCTTCAGTGGGGCAACCCTGTTCTTAATCACAATGTAGACAGCGTGACTGTCAGTACGCAAGAAACATGCAACATGCAACCCCCCCCTCCAAGGCGTGTGTACAATACGCCCGGTACAGTTCGCGCAGGGTCGCGCAAGGTGGGCGGAGTCACGCGCTACAATCATTCGCGAAAGTATAAACCAGGCTTCATTCCCAGTAGCGAACCGGTGAAATTCTCAGCCCGGTGCAGCGCCAGTCTGCTGACTAGAACCATGCTGAGTTAGGCTAGCATAGAGTATAAATTGTGATTTCAGTCTTGAACAGTCTTAAACTGATATTAGCAGGGCTAGCGCTCATAACATGCTGCTTAATTTCCGTAGTAAACGTACTCGGTTCAAACTGAAAAGAAGTACAATAATACTCAAAAACCCGTCAATTCACCGACTTTGATGTAATGTGAGACGTTGCCTATTTGGCTAACATTATAAGCTAACAAACATGCTAACAAGTAATGGTTACTTGCTGAGAAAAAAGTGCCAGCCGACAAACTGTCTTTGTTACTCACCTTCTGCTCTTCCATTAATGAAATGCTGTCTTCTGGCACTCCTCGCCCACGTAGAAATTCGCTTAAATCAGACATTTCATCAAGTTCACCAACTGCACGTCTGTAATGTCTCTGTCATTAAGCTGATACTTCCAAGTACCCACAATTCCGAGAAAAAAGTCAGAATTGTGAGATTAAAGTCAGAATTGTGAGATTAAAGTCAGAATTCTGAGAATAAAGTCAGAATTCTGAGAATAAAGTCAGAATTGTGAGATTAATGTCAGAATTGTGAGATTAAAGTCAGAATAGTGAGATTAAAGTCAGAATGACTTTAATCTCAGAATTCTGGCTGCCCTTTTTTTTTTCTCAATGTCCCTTTTTTTATTTTTATAGTGGCCCTAATCCTCTTCCGTAATGACGAAACATGAGAGAACGTGAAGACGTTAATGTCAGGGCTGGCTCGGATGCCACACCATCTACCTCCACTAGGGGCACCCGAGTCAGCCCTAGACTACATCCATGCAATCAGCAATGATCCGTCTCACCTGTTGCCATGGCTTCTTAAGGAAGCTTTTGGAGACGGATCATTGCTAATTCGTTTTGGTCTTGCCGGTACGCTATCAGCCCTTCTCTTCTTTCTCTGGAGTTGCATTTCGTTGTAAGGTGTCTCGCCACCTTATTCTCTCTCTTTTACCTTTTACTTATTCGAGTACTTACCTCCTGCGCCGCTCCCTGGCCTCTCTCAAGTTTTCCTCCCGCTGTTATCCTTCCTGTCGGTTATTCTTTTATTTTGGGAAGGGTTTTGTTTTGTTGCAGCGTTCGCCTGCTGCCAGTATTCCCCTGGCGTCCTTAGTTCTATTTTCACGCGTCGAATTTATTCCGCGTTCTTTCCGTTGTCTTTGTTATTTTCTCTCCCGTGTGTTTACGGTTTAGTTTCGTTTTCGCGCATTGAGTTTATTCCACGTCAGTTTTGGGATTCGTTTTGCTACGGTGTGTGTATGCAGAGTCACTTTCGTTTTTGTTGGTGTGTGCTTATTTCATACACACAGTCCTATTATAAGCATTTATCCCATTTGGTTCCTAACGGCATTTGGGTTCAATACTCCCTTCATTTTCTTACGCGGTGTACCGGTCTGTACACCCCGCGTTGCAGTTAAGATTGGGCGTTTTGGGCTAATTATTTCGAATCATTTCGAGTATATGTATAAATATTTAACTTAATTAAGTTTAACGTTCTGGGAAATATTGAAATGGACCTTTAAAGTGACGTACAAGTGCTATAAAGGTGCACATGAAACTTTCTTGTCCCGGGCCCCAGCAAGACTGTCAACGGGCCTGTAGATAATACATGTCTATACAAGGGTGTAGATTTGCTCTTGACATTGGTGGGGACCATGTTCTAGGCTGCTTTGTCTGTGGGGGAGGGGGGGCAGTGATATGAGCTAACAGATGTGGCTAGATGAACTTTGGTCCATTCTAATTCTACACCCTTGTGCCTATGAATAAACTGAAATGGCTTTGGGCAAAAGGTTTTTCTAGTTAGTGCTTTGGAGCTTTGAGGCCAACACATTTTATGACCACCTAATTAGCATGATGCAAACTGCAAATTATTAGCCATATTGGTCTCTTGGCATCAGTGCAAAGCACTGAACATTTTGCTCAGGAAGGTAAGAATGTCTCCAGTACATTTTTCTAAATAAGTTTTAATTGCCAGTTATGTTACACATTTGAGGAATTTGTCTTGTTGTAACGTATTGACCAGACAGAGAGGGATCCAACTGCGGAAGTATACCGCTTTTGTTTAAACGAATCACGAGTACAGTGGTGGGAAGGTGTATAAGCAGTGTTGGGGAGTAACGAATTACATGTAATGACGTTATGTAATTTAATTACAAAAAAAGAGTGAGAATAATGAGAAAATATGTAATTCAGTTACAGTTACTTCTGGAAATATTAAGAATTACAATTTTAGTTACATTAAAAAAATATAAACAAAAACCTTTGCGAAATATTTAATGATATTTTTTATTGCTTTGCGCCCTATATCCCCTTTCCCGCTTGTTTCTGTGCTGGAGCAGCAAGCGTGCTGTTCAGTTTCAGCTCAAGCAGCAATAATGACAGATGCCTTCAAGCACTGAATTTTTTTTATCAAGTTATTATTGAAGATACAACAGTATAAACAAAACTCTCTCTAAATCCCATCCCAACCCACCCCGCCCCACCCACATCTAACCCACTAAAACCAGTTCACCTTACCCATAACCAGTGTTGTATAAAGTATTAGAGACCCATACTTGAGTACAAGTACTCTATCAAAAAAAGTGAGTTGAGTAGAAGTTGAAATGTTTTTAAAAGCTTTACTTAAGTAGAAGTACACAAGTATTCAGCATTTTTGTACTTAAGTATTGCAAGTAGTTTATTCTAAAATTTATTACCAGAGCCGGAGTGGCTAATCGGGAGATTCGGGAGGATTCCCGATGGGCCGGCTCATGTCAGTCTCTAGTTTGGGCATGAGGGGAAAATAATTTTGGGCCGGATTTGGGCATGAAACTCCCGGGCCCTGTTTATTACTCAAGTACTGAAAGTAAAATGTACAAGTATTGTGCTTTGAATTAATTAAAGAAAGCCATCAAACTTTGATTATCAATAGTTTTTATAAATCACTTACAAATCAAAGACCACAAATACAAGTGTTCTGTATGTATTAACAAGTAGCAACTTAAAAAACTGGGCTTAACACTTCGTACAAAAAAACAGATAACCTATGTCCCGCTACGTCGTAGGTTTGAAGCAGAAGTACAAGTTCGCCTTAATTTAGCTGAGAAAACGAGGTGTATTTTGGACGTAAAATCCGTTCGTCTGATTCTAAGGGTGAGCCTACTGCCCTGCGTTTACCCTCATTAAATGCCCTTACCCTATAAAAACACTACATTATAAAAATGGGTAGAGTATTCAACAATTTTACTCAAGTAAAAGTACAGTTACTTGAACCAAATGTTACTCAAGTAAAAGTATGCATCCAAAAAATTTACTTGAGTAAAAGTAAAAAAGTACTTTGATTAAAAGCTACTCAAGTAGTGAGTAAAAATGCATGAGTACTGTCTCGTGTCAGTAAATTACATCATGGGAAATTGAATTACGGGAAACAATGACTTTTAATGATAACAAAAATAATTTCTTATAAATAAATATTTTATATATATATATATATATATAAATTATTTATTATAAATAATATGTATTTTTGTTTGTTCCTAATTATTAGGCCTGTGTAACTTTAATGTATTCCACAAAGGCACTAACTGATTAGACTGTCAGCCAATACGTGTAGATACAACTTGACACCAACTGAATCAATTTGTAGCAGACTTAATCATCCTATATTGCTAGTGTGTACAATGTGAGAACTGGTTTTTAGTATTGCACTGCGTTACATTTAATAATTACATCATACAAACGTTATGCCTCAGAGATAGGCCTATAGCATTACACAAAATTATACATACAGCAAACAAATGTCCACACGTTTGCAGACACAATTGGCAGCGCCAAGGTTGCAAACTCTCACGCATTGAGCGTGAGACACACGCATTTGACTGTCTTTACACGCTTACACGCCACACATCCGATTTCTCACGCCGAAAAAAATCTAGTTTATTTACCTCTGATCCATATCTATGATTCAATGAGTTATTAGTTCGATCGATCGCGATATAATACTTAATTTGTGTCCATTTTACACCCACCCCACCCCCCCCCCCCCCCCCCCCCCCCCCCCCGTCAACAATTTACGTTCACCACCCACCGGTTTAAATCTCACTAAAAGTGATCTTTAAAACTTGGCAACCCTGCAGCGCATTATACAGCTGTCCTTTTACACGTTTGTAATGTAAACATTAGCTGTGAGGTCAGGGATGTTCGGTAGGTTTTTCTGTCACTTTCTTGCTACGGTGGAGAAAGTTTGCGTATGTGATCACGTGATTGACCGGCTTCATTTGATTGGTCACTCATACTCGGGTGACGAGACGTTGGTCAGTCTTCTCACTGAAAAGACGAATAGGCCCTTTTCACAACAAAACGGAAATACGTCACCACCGGGTAAAACAAGTTCCGGTACTCGCAGAAGATAGTTGTTGTCAATTCACCTCAGCATGGAGCGTGTGTTTACTTCATCCCTGTCGTCGCTGCCGAGACTGAATTTTGAATACGTTTCCAGTATCGTTGGAGAACATTCAACAACGAACTGTTCCAAGTTAAATAGAGGCTACAAATTGTTTGTAGAATAATTTATTCACTTATACCAGGGTAAGCTAACACCAGCTAGCACTAGCTAGGTAACTATTATTTAAGGTATAGCTGGTTCCATTAGTCATCCTACGGAGTGGTAAATCAGTCTTTATTATTATGATATATATTATAATATTACAAATGATACTGACAGCTTTAGTTAACAATATCTAGCTAGGTTAAGCTGGGCGTACACTGCGATTTTTGGCCCATTTTCAGCCGATTTTTCACTCGTGCGACTATTTTTGCGATCGGGCTGAGTTTCGGCTCAATCGCGTGTCGTGCATCGTATAGTTTACACGGGTAAACAAGGAGCGATTCACACCTCACGACCAATTCCCGATCAGAAATCGCAGCGTCGCAAGAATATCAAACATGTTTGAAATTCAAATCGCTCCTCGTGAGAGTATCGCACTGTTGAAGCAGCTCCACGAGCCGACTCTCCCTGCGATTTAGTCGTAGTTTGAGCTGGAGCTAAGCACATGATTTAAAATATCGTACAGTGTACGCCCAGCTTTAGCAAGCCAAGGGACGTCAGCTATTGATTGTTTGGTTTACATCAGTATCAATAAAGTTCATGACACACACCAAGTTATTACGTGTTATTGTTTATTCAGTGTCCAATATAGTCGACAGCAAAGTGATGGTCAGAGCTGGATGCTACCGAGCAGAGCTGGATGCTAGCGGATCACAACTAGTTTCAGAGCCGTTTCAGTGGAACAGTTGCTGTCCGCATTTGAAAGAGCAAACTCTCGACTAGTAGATGTCGTGGTGTACTGCCAGCCGAGAGCTTGCTCTTTTCTAGCTAGATGCTATCGGATCACGGCTAGAAGCTATCGGATCGGGGCTAGAAGCTATCGGATCGGGGCTAGAAGCTATCGGATCGGGGCTGGAAGCTATCGGATCGGGGCTGGAAGCTATCGGATCGGGGCTGGAAGCTATCGGATCGGGGCTGGAAGCTATCGGATCGGGGCTGGAAGCTATCGGATCGGGGCTAGAAGCTATCGGATCGGGTCTAGAAGCTATCGGATCGGGGCTAGAAGCTACCGAACCGGGGCTAGAAGCCATCGGATGATGGCTAGAAGCTACCGAACCGGGGCTAGAAGCTATCGGATGACGGCTAGAAGCTAGCGAACCGGAGCTAAAAGCTAGCGAACCGGAGCTAAAAGCAAGCGGACCGGAGCTAAAAGCAAGCGGACCGGGGCTAGATGCTATCGGACCGGGGCTAGAAGCTAGCGAACCGGAGCTAGAAGCTAGCGAACCGGGGCTAGATGCTAGCGGGTAACAGCTAGATGCTAGCGGACGTACGTGTACTCCCAGCCGAGAGCTTGATCTTTCAAACGCGGACAGCAACTGTTCCACTGAAACCGGCTGGGAACAGTAACAGTACTGGGGAGAGTAACAGTACTGGGAACAGTAACAGGGAACAGCACCAACTTTTAGCCGCGAGCTTCCTGCTATGTAGTCTGCAGCAGTGAAATGCTGGCTACACACAAAGATGCTCCGTATCACAAAGTTTTCCCCTTCATCCCTCCTAATTGCACAAACCCATTTTCTTTTCTGCTCGTCGTCAGCCGGAAAACCGTAGAAACTGAGATACGACTGTTTTTGCTTCGAGATCGAGCACCCTGGTGCACTGCAAAAGCTCTTGTTATTGGACTCTGCCATTGTTTAATGTGTAACGGAAGTAACTTTACCCTGCAACGAGAGCTTCCGGAAGAAAAAATGCGGAAGTGTGAAAAGGGCCTATTATTTACAAAACGAAAGTAACGGTAGCGCGCGGCGCAAATCTGATTGTAACGGAGTAAAAGTCGCGTTTTTCTCACCACATATTTACTCAAGTAAAAGTAGAAGTCGTTCATATTAAAACTACTCTTACAAATACATTTTTGTCCAAAAAGCTACTTGAGTAAATGTAACGGAGTAAGTGTAACGCGTTCCTACCCACCTCTGAAAATGGGCACATGATTAGTCACGAGGCTGAAGTTGGTTACTTATTCGCCGTTTGAGATTCGTTTGGTTACTTATTCGCAGCTCCTTATTTGGCGGCTGAAGTTGGTTCCTTATTCAAAAAGGGTGTGTTCACGATGCGTGTTTGCTGCGCACTTTGTTTAAAAGCGATAGATTAAACAAACGAGCGTAGGAGCAAACATTTAAGAGGTTATTGTTTCCCATACTGTTTCTGTGAATGTAGAAAAAATTTTTTTATGAAAGCATTCCTTTTGTAAATGGTTTCTATTCCAATTGTACACGATTTGTACATGATGATTGAATTCGTCAGCATTTCTAACGTAAGGAAACATATTCTTAGATTTAAAACTAAAAACACAGAAATGCTGTTCTAGAACACAAATGAATCAGAAGAAGAAATACCAGCATATTGAGCAGTGGGCATATAGGTGAATGGATTTAAAGGGGCAGTTTCAGAGGCTTATTGAAGGCCTTATTGATGGTGGGCCAGAGATATAACAAATGCATCATGAAGAACAGGTCACTCCCTAAGAGAGGAACCTGATTTTAGCCTGATCGAACATCATTTAATACCTCAAATTAGAGTAACTTGTTATTTATGAAGCATTAGAGTTTTGCCTGACCCAAGACCTTACAGGCATACAGCAGGCCTCTTAAATTGCTGCTCTGCATCATTTAACCTGTGCGCACCACTCCATGTGTCATGTTTCCAATTGGATTTGAGGCATAAAATTATGCTGGGCCAGGCCAAAAACATGTTTTTCTTACATATAGTAAAGTGTTATGTATGATGCATATGTTATTTGCCTGGCCCAATGCCTTGCATGCATACAGCAAGCCTCTGAAATCCACCTCATGAACCATTTCACCTGTGCGCTTAAATAGTCAATATGCCATTTTGCCAGTTAGATTTGAGTCATAAAATGATTCTGCGCCAGGCCAAAATCAGGTTTCTCATACATATAGGAACTATTTATGTATGATACAATTGGGTTTTGCCTGGCCCAAGACCTTACAGGCATACAGCAGGCCTCTAAACTTGCCCCTGTGAAGCATTTCACCTGTGTGCTTAACTACTCAATATGCCATGTTTCCAGTTAGATTTGAGGAATAAAATGATGTTGGGCCAGGCCAAAGTCAGGCGTCTCATACATATAGGAACTAGTTATATATGATGCATTCACAAAATCAGTATGGGAAACAATAACCTCTTATGTTTGCTCCTACGCTCGTTTAATGTAACAATGTAATGAACCTGGAGGGGGTGGCGAGTCTAAATTGTTGGCGGTGTAAAATGGACACAAGTTAAGTATTATATCGCGATCAATTGATCGCCAGTGGTTGGCGCCAGAGCGAACTAGTAACTCATTAAATCATAGATGTGGATCAAAGGTAAATAAACTAGATTTTTTTTCTGTGTGAGAAATCGGACGTGTGGCGTGAGAGCGTGTGAAGACAGTCAAATGCGTGTGCCTCACGCTCAATGTGTGAGAGTTGGCAACCCTGGAGTTATTTTGCAGGTTCTTCTGAAGATGGCACAACGACCTGATTGACATCCGGTGCGGGAGTCATGTGGCTTCATGGCGCAGGATAAGATTGGATGGCGGGCCTTTAAAAGCTCGCTCCGACAGAGAAACTGCCTTGTGGGGTCTTGAGCAGTGGACTCCACCTGGTCATTGGGTGTTACTGGGTGATTTCTGGCTTGAGTTGTAACTGGCTGTGTGAGTTCAGATGGATGGTTTACCGTCAGGTCTGTTATGAGAGAATTTCGATAAGCTTTGTGAGAAGTAATGCTTATATGCTATCCGATTATTGCATTTGTGTGTATAGTGCATAAAGAACATCATTGTGAATTTTGGGGGCTCTTTATTTTGGTTCATTGCTTTAACATTGTAAGGCTGGGCTGCCGTATTCTTTTGGGGTATATATATATATTAGGGATGCACCGAAATGAAAATTCTTAGCCGAAACCGAAAACCGAAAATTAGGAAACCAAGGCCGAAAGCCGAAAACCGAAACACCGAAATACATTATGCCAATTATTAGTAACATTGGATTTATGGCTAACCTCACTAAAAACCAAGGCATTGCTATTCAAAGAATAAATAAACTACAAAATTTGATTTGAAAATATTTATTTAGCACTGACATTACAGTAATGCATATTATAAAATAAAATTAGTGGTGGGCCGTTAACGACGATAACGCTGACAACGGCCGACCACTAATTAAATTTAACTCGCTTGCAGACCGTTTTTATCTGAGAGGATAAATATATGTATTTTATACGAGTTAAATTTAATTATAACTGACTGGCCTGAAAGATAAATATAAATTCTCTCATAAAAACGTGACGTGAGTTGCAACAACATTAAACAGCTCAGGTAAACACGTTTCTGAGAAATGTCGTCTGCTCGGCAAAACATAACGGGGCTCAATGTGCTCTATTAGCCTACGAAATCCCTACGACAGAGAACGGCTGATCGTCTAAGGCAGGGGTCGGCAACCCAAAATGTTGAAAGAGCCGGACCAAAAAAACAAAAAACAAATGTGTCTGGAGCCGCAAAAATTAAAAGCCTTATATAAGCCTTATAATGAAGGCAACACATGCTGTATGTATCTATATTAGCCTACCATCAAAATGAATAAGTTAGCTACAAATACGTAATGAGCATTCATGAATAAATGTTTATTCTCCCTGCAGTGTGTTCTGTAGAGAACGACGCACCACGTGACTGCTCTGTTGTAGGACGCCGCCTCAAGTTTAACTTCATTGCAATATTAATGAATTATGTTTCACTGATTTGATGAAATTAAAGAAATTCAATAAATCAGGGTTGCCAACTTTTCAAGATCACTTGGAGTGAGATTTGAACCTGGAGGGGGTGGCGAACATAAATTGTTACCGAGCGAGGTGTATAATGGACACAAATTAAGTATTATATCGCGATCGATCGATATCCAGTGGTTGGCGGCAGAGCGAACTAGTAACTCAATGAATCGTAGATGTGGATCAGAGGTAAATAAACTACATAGGTAAATAAACTAACGAGAAATCGGTTGTGTGGCGTGTGAGCGTGTGAAGACGGTCAAATGCGTGTGTCTCACGCTCAATACGTGAGAGTTGGCAACCCTGATAAATAAATCTGATTTTTGATGTCATTTTTATTTTTACGATTCGACAAAACAACAAAATGGAACGTGCATAACATGCCCCTTAGGCTATTTGGGCACTAAACAACCCGTTTAATGTGACTTCTGTTTTCGGACATCGGTCAGCTTCTCAACATCGGGCATGTAAGATGTAACTTTAATCTTGACACAGGACTGCAAACTCTCATCTGTGAGGCGGGTGCGATATTTTGATTTGATGTAGTTCATGTTTGAAAATATCTGTTCGCACAGGTATGTTGATCCAAAGATGGATAATACCCCAAATGCATGTCTTCATGTTCCTATAATTGTCAGGAAGAGCATTCATGTGTCATAGACAAGTTTCTCGGGTGTTGGGAGGCTTTCAATTTCGCTCCATTTGTGGCTTTGGCCAAGTTGAGCTGGCGAGTGACGTCTTCAAGCTCGCCGCCGGTGTGTTTACAAGAGCCACCTATGGAACGCCATTTGGCTCAAAACGTCTAGAATTACGTCCGTGTTAACACGTCAAATTTGGACGTCTTAAGACGTACAAAAATGCCGTGTTAAGACGTTACTTTTTGACGTCTTAAGACGTTTTAACGTCTTAAGACGTTTTAACGTCTTAACACGACAAAATGTGCCGTGTTAACACGTAACTTTTGGACGTCTTAAGACGTTTAGATGCTTAGACCTCCATACTATTGGTGGCCGCCAATATACCCACCCCTTGTTGACGTAGGGCTTACGTTTTAGTCACATGGGCTCTACGTTGCGGTGACATGGCGTCTACGTTGTGGTTACATGGGCTTTACGTTGTGGTCACATGGGCCTTACGTGGGCTGGTTCTGGGGCTACGTATCTATCACGTGACTTAGATGAGGCGGTGAAGGTGTGTTTGGAATAGTCCATGTGGGTTTATTTGCGCAGGTAATTTGGTCGAGTAGAGAACGCGATGGCTTCCAGGAATTTTTTGAACGACTGCCGTAGAACATTTTTAGAATGTACACGAGTTTTATCGTCGGATGATCAGCAACTTGATAATGTACAACCTGTTATAACTAGGTATGCTATCAATTAGTACAGTGTACAAAAGTTATTTGATATACTCTGGTTTCTTCACATAAATGTAGTTGTGGCTTCGTGATATTTTAAAGTGAATTGTATTTCATTCTGAACCGAGTTCATCAACATATTTGTAGTAGAAGTAGAGAACACGGGTCATGTTACGACAGTGAATTTATATCACGTTTTATGTGACTGAAACCGATTGGAGACTATGGCCTCGACCATTCGCTGGGCCAGTGGCCGACTGGTTGAAGCCGAAGTGGCTGATAATGCTTGGACTCATCAGTGAATTAATTCAGGAAGCTAGCAATCAACGACAACATGGTAAGTTTGCTTGTCAAATAAAACAGCCGCTATGTAATTTTTGAGTCGATAGGATGTATAGATTTGAATGAATTTAAGTTTTAAAATGTTTAAGCCCCCCATTGAAATGAATGGAGGTTTCAAATTACAACTGCGAGTTACCGTGTGACTTAGAGGGTGTGCAGGCATGAAAAATTATCAAAACTCTCCTGGATAAACTGCTGTAAAATCCTTACACCTTCACCTAGAAGCTCTATTTAAATTTTAAATGGGAGAGAAACTTGTCCTTTCTGGCACGCCGGGATATCTAATCATTTGATCGATTCGTTTTAGAGTTATGAGCATTTGTTTGGCACTAGGCACAGAAAACTGCTCCATTAGCTCCCATGTTAATTTCTCAAAATCCGAATTGTCATTTTGGGGTCAAACAATTACACCAAAATCATCACCAAGGGGTCCTCTCTCATACAATCTCTTCGGTTAAGTGATAAGTTAAATGTGTCCCGAACTACGACCGTTTGTTAGGAGTGTGCAAATCACATTAAACAAGCCTTCTCCACTCACAGTAACAGAGATTAGTTAGTGTGAGGAATGTCTCTCCCCCTCCCCCCACACACGCACGTGCACACACGCACATCTCTCGCACACACTGTTGACAACTCTTCTCTTTTATTTTAACATTAATACAAGCGAATTCACTCAACAGAAGTAAATTTCCTTTCTCGTTCTCGCTCCTCGCGCACTCTTTCTCACACACACACAACTTAAAGAAACAGTAACCCAATAATATTACACTACATCTCTCTCTCATAGCCACTCCATATACACCACACAGACACACATGCATACATCTCTCATACCCACTACACATGTACACCATACATACATACATCTCTCATACCCACTACACATGTACACCATACATACATACATCTCTCATACCCACTGCACATATACACCACACACACATACATACATACATACATCTCTCATACCCACTGCACATATACACCACACACATACATACATACATACATCTCTCATACCCACTGCACATATACACCACACACACATACATACATACATCTCCCATACCCACTGCACATACACACCACACACACATACATACATACATACATACATCTCTTATACCCACTCCACATACACACATAAAGACCGGTCTCTCATACCCACTCCACATACACATAAACACTACAAAGACACACACCTTTCATTCCCACTCCACAAACACACACAGATACATATCTCATACCCAGTCCACACACTAACACACACATACACCAAGCAGACATCTGCAACCCTTATTTTAGCCTAGGGTTGAATTGTCAACTGTAACTAACTTAATAACGGGCACACCTTTTCAAGCCCTATAGTATTTCGTTCAGGAAATGCATTGTTCTAGTTAGCTTTGTAACAGTGTTGTGTTCAAATGCTCTCCAGCTGATTTCATAAATACGTTTATCATAGATAAAAATGTAGTTAAAATGTATAGAATGTGAAAAGGTTATTTAAGCTTATTAACTGATTGTGACACCCTTAGCAGTAACAACTGCAATTGAATGTTTGCAAAAATATTTCTGTATAAACTGTATAACCAACATATGAAATTCCAAAGCAAATCATTTTACTTGGGCTCATTGGTTTTTCTATTTCAAATCTGAAGTTGATTTGTTTTTTCCATTTTCTGTTATTTTTATTAATTCTATGCTACTTTCTCTTGGACTATAGCTTTTCCTGGTTTCACTGTACCACGAAGGGCAGGACACGTGGGGAGATCAGTGTGTCAAGTAACACAACAACAGTTGCAGATGTTATAATTTAACTGTGTATCAAGAAGCACAGTGAAATGACGGTTAAGGTATGTGTTGATAGGTCTTTTTTTTAAGCACTTATATGAAACATTTGTGAATTGTTCTGTCTACAAATTGAATAATGAACACAAAATTTTGGAACTGCAAATTTAATTGCACACCAGTAGGATGTAGAATAACACATGATATATGTGAAGACAGTCACTGTCTTGAACTAACACTGATGCAGCATCACAAGGAAGCTAATATGCTCGCAGTAGAACACTGCTTAGCTCTGATCCATTAGCTAACAGAAACCTGTGCTAATTAGCTCTTATCTGGAGTAGAGTGCATGATGGAGCATGATCTGTGATTAAAAGTGGTGGCCCCCCTCCATCCAAATTTTTGTGTATTTTGGACATTTAAATAGGAATTTCTAAGTGGAAACACATTAAATTTATATATCAAGTAAGGGGGTGGAGTAACTACTTCAAGATACAGTATAGTGCAGCTTGGATTGATTTAAATTATTTGCATAAAATCACAGTTTTGAAAAAAACATACATGATTCGTGTATTAGTGTAGTCCTTTTGTATTCATATAACACAGCAGTTGAAAATTCTAATTTACTAGCCACATTTTTGGAATTGCACTTAAAATATGTGAATGAGTTCTGTTTGTTTTAGTATCTGATTTATGATTTGTTCACTGTAAAGCAGTTGACTGTATTGATTGTATTTTCCTACTGTAGCACAGTATTAAAATATGTCTTTCCCTTATCGTAAAACTAATCCGCATTCTTATACACTTTGTGTTTCTAGACAGTACAATCTATCTTTCCGGGGCCGTTACACAGCTCTGTCAGATGAAGCACTTGACAACCGTGTGCTGGAGATTGTCTCTGCCAATGACGAAATAGGACCTGAAGCTGTTGGGGCTCGGTTTGCTGGTGAAGGCGTCCTAGTCCAGAGACGACGTGTTCGTCAAAGTGTAATCAGGACTAATCCTAAAGGTGCTGCTCTCCGGACTATGTCCCACAGGCTTCACAGAAGAACATACAGAGTGGCAGGACCAAATTCACTGTGGCATATAGATGGAAACCATAAACTCATTAAGTAAGTAGCAATAGAAACTGTTTTACTTAAGTTGATTTATTTGCACCAACTGTGTCAATAGCCAATGTAAAGCTAACTCTTTGATTATGAAGTTGGTATTGTTAAGTTCAATCTTGTATAATCTTAGGGAATGACAACAATATAAATGTAAATGGGGAAAATGTCCAAAGTCTGTGTCTAGATTAGTTCAGGTGAGGACTGTGTGTCTAGGAAGGAACAAAGAGTACATCTGTTGCAAAGAAAATGCAGTTTTTGCCTAAGACATTAGGAAATGGATGGGAACAGGGTTAATGGAACAAGATGGTATTAGAAATGGATGGGAACAGCTCTAAATGTAACTGTTGAATCATAAATTCAATAGGTGTCAAGTCTTTAAAAGCAACAACTACTGAACTGCGTACCACTTATATCCATATAGTAACAGGTGGAGGCTCATTTGGGACCTAATCAGGTCAAACTGCAAGAATGGAATATTAAAAAAGTAGGGGCAGCAGTCACCCAACCTCCAATTCAAGGCTATAAAATATGGTTGCTGTACTCTTTATAATAACTGTTATTTAAGAGTCTGGTGTAATGGATTGGAATCTTTATACTATTACAAAAATAATCATCATCCCAACTATCATTTAAGATTTTTGGTTATATGTTAAAACAGGAGAATAAAAACACTACTGTTTACCTCTTGCACATACAATGCTTGCCCAAGTTGGTTGGATATAAAGATGTCTGTTAGTTATAAGTGGGGGATATTGGGGGACTAATAATGACATTATATTAAGTGTGAATTCATTTGAATGCAGCAGTGACCCCCCCCCACCACTATGAAAGCCCAACCATAGCATAGAGGCGTAGTCCTCGTTGTAGCTACATTCAAACTATTTGTGTGAATAGCTTTTCATTTAATGTGTTTTTTCTTCTTCTGTCACTCCCTGATCTTTTTCCATATTTTTTAGGTGGAGAATTGTGATCCATGGAGGTATTGATGGTTACAGCAGACTTGTGGTGTTCCTTCATGCGTCGAACAACAACAGAAGTGACACTGTAATGGATCTGTTCATTGGAGCGGTCAGCCAGTATGGTGTCCCTTCAAGGGTCAGATGTGACCATGGAGGGGAAAACAATGTGATGTGTCTCTTTATGGATGTCTTCCGAGGCTCAAGCAGGGGAAGTGCTTTACGAGGGAGGAGCACTCATAACCAGCGCATTGAGAGACTGTGAGGCGATGTGTGGAGAGGTGTTACAAACGTCTATCATTCGTTGTTTGTATATCTGGAGAATGAACGAAAATTGGAATCCAGTAATGAAATACACATCTGGGCTCTTCACGGTTTATCCGAGGGAGATAAACAAAGTGATCTCAGGTTGTTTGTTAGTCAGTGGAACCACCACAAGTTAAGAACTGCTCAACACATGTCACCGTATCAGATTTTTGTGCAAGGTTGTCTGTCACAACATTTGCAACATCACACTGGCATTCAAGGTGTGTTTGCAGATGAACAGATGCAGATGAACAGACAGTGCCAGGGGATGGTCAGGAACCCGTTTGCAACAGTTGGATTGAGGGCAGCGGAGGGCCACGGGGCAGGGGCGGCCGCAGCGGAGGCCCACGGGGCTAGAGTGCCTGCCTTTGACTGGCCTCAAACAATTGATGTCCCTGTTAATCAGTTTATACCTACTGAAGAACAATTGGGACACCTCAGGCAAAACATAAATCCTTTGGGGAGTGCAAGAGACAATTTGGGAACTGATATTTTTGAACAGGTACTTAACTTCCTCTCTTAAATATGATACATATGCCAGTTATACTGATCTCCCGCGAGACCTCTTTGTTCTATTTACCTATTGTGTTAATCTTGATTGCATCTATCATTGGTGTCTCTCTCCCCTCGATCAGTGACATCTATACCACACGCTGCATCCGCAAAGCCACCAGCATTGTGGAAGACCCAACCCACCCATCACACGGTCTCTTCACTCTGATGCCGTCTGGCAAAATATACAGGAGCATCCAAGCCTCCACCTCCAGACTCTGTAATAGCTTCCTTCACCAGGCAATCAGGCTCCTCAACTCCCATACACGGAACTGACACACACCAACACTGATCTGTCCCCACACATGCACTGAAACCCCCCACCAGAAATATTTGCTGCTCTCCCACAGGACCTAATAACTACCTCAGAACCACTGTGTTCATGTATGTTCCATATGACACAGTACATCACTTATCTCATACCACATTGCACTGCACCAGCACTTTACACCATGTCTCAATTGTCTCTGGCCTGTTGTATTTATTGTAATGTCTTGCTGTGAGATTGCACATTTTGCACATTGTTTTGTTACCCTGCTGCACTTTGTTGTCTGTTGTACTGTTGATTTGTGTTGCACCATGGTTCCGGAGGAACAAAATTTCATCACACTCTGTACCTGTGCTCAGATGTAATGACAATAAAAAGCCCCTTGACCTTGGTGCGCTCCTTTGATGTAACAACCACCCGGCTGGGGCTATCTTACAGTCTGCCATATGGGATTCTCCCCCGACAATGTATGTCTGTATGTAAATTCTTTAACACCTCAAGGGGTGTGGTTTTTTCTTTATGTAACCTATGTGTTGGTAGACTGTCAGATTACTTTGGAATAAAAAGTACATACAAAAAAACTTCATTCTTGGAAATCCCCACTCCTGTTTCTTGAAGAAACCAACGATTCTTGCTAAACAGAAGACAATACCCATGGTTGTGATTAAACTGCTACTAGCTCACATCTTGATGAAGTATAACTTTTACCAAATATGTTCTAAACTGTTAATGGTGTAAGTTATTTCACGATACCAGGGTAGTGAGACAGAACAAATTGATATTAAATCTATGATTGTCATGTAAATTCTTTGTATATGGCTATAGGAAGCTAATGTAAAAATATTGGTTGAGACAGTGAGGTCATACACACATACAACTTTGAATTAATGTCATTATAAGTTTTAGAATAAGCAAGCAGTCTCAGTCACTTGATGTTTATTACAAATGAACAAATAAATTACAGTTGAATACATAAACTTCAAAAGCATTCTGTAAATAAGAAATAAAACAAATTTTGGAATATCAGAACCATTAAAAAAATTCATTAATATTTCAGTTATTTGACAGCAGAAATATATCAGAAATTGAAAGTTTGGATAGTAATGATGGTGAAGATGTAGAGTGCATGTCTCTCAAGAGTAGATAAGTGTAGCTATCTGTTAAATACTGGTACTCCAACACTCCCATTGTTGTCCATAAAACAATGTATGAACATATAGCTACTTTTATTATTTATTCCAGGAGATGAGGAAGTACCAGTGATAGGACAAGACGTTGTTCTTGAGATACTACATGATGAGGAAGGATCAGGGCAGGAAAATTAGGAAGAGATTGTTTTATATTGTGAAGGTGATCCTTATGCTAGCCTAACAAAGAACAAACGTCCAGTGGCGTCTACTTGGGAAGATCCTATCACAAACATCACTGAACCATTAACTCCATATGCTTACTTCAAATGATACGTTCCACAAGAGATGTTTGAGCTGATGACCACCATGACAAATGTCTATGCTGAAAAAACTGCTGTGAGGGGCTACAAACATGAATCAGAATCAGAATACTTTATTAATCCCAGGGGGAAATTGCTTTTGTTACAGTGCAACCATTTGCATATTATTTTAATAAAACACCTCTATAAAATATAAAAATATGTACAAAATAATAAAGAATAAACATCCTAATATTGAATTTAAAATAAAATGTAAAATAAGTAGGTATTGCACATAATATGTAATAAAATAAAATAAAATTAAATTAACAATAAAATAAAAATAAACTGAAAATAAACAGTAGTGTCCTGTATTGTGTCATGTATTGAGGGAGGAGTTATAGAGCTTCATGGCCACAGGTAGGAATGACCTCCTGTGACGCTCTGTGGTACATTTTGGTGTGATGAGACGAGCGGTGAATGTGCTCCTATGTCTCATCACTAGTGGATGGGAGACATTGTCCATAATGGCATGCAGTCTAGACAGCGTCCTTCTATCAGAGACTGCATCCAAAGAGTCCAGCTCCACACCCACTACATCACCGGCCCTGCGTATTAATTTATTGAATCTGTTGGCGTCCTCCCTCCTCAGTCTGCTACCCCGGCATGTGACGGCATAGAGGATAGCACTCGCCACCACAGACTCATAAAAGACTTTTAGCATGACCTGACAGATGTTAAAGGACCTCAGGCGCCTCAAAAAGTAGAGACGACTTTGTCCCTTTTTGTAAAGGGCGTCAGTGTTCTTAGCCCAGTCCAGTTTATTATCGATGTGGACCCCTAGATATTTATATTCCTCATCATCAGAAAACTTCTGAAGATGGCAGTGCATCAGTGCATGAAATAGAAGCCCTTGTAGGCTTGCACATTGCAATGGGAGTTCTGAGGTTTGCGAATGTACTGGGAATCGTACATGCATCCATAATTTCAACTAATTTCTCCTTGTTATATATATTACTTTTTCATAATAAGAGATGGAAGGCAACATGGACAGGGCTAATGAGTTAAATCTGTTTTTTAACAGATTCGACATTACAGGTTCTGTCCCCCCCTGTCTGGATCCCTCAGATGGCCCTCAGAAGCCCACTGTACCATCCACCCCTCCTCCTTCTCCTTCCCCCGATGGTCTGCCTCCCTCCCCCGATGGTCTGCCTCACACCTCCACCACCCCTTCACACATCACCTCTACACTGTCTATCACCACTGACCAGGTGAGAAGACAACTTAAAAGACTCCAGAACAATAAGGCTGCAGGACCTGATGGCATCCCCCCCAGGGTGCTTAAAGCCTGTGCCGACCAGCTTGGGGGAGTTCTTAAATATGTTTTCGACTTGAGCCTGAGTCTACAGAGGGTTCCAGTGCTGTGGAAGACGTCGTGCATTGTTCCTGTCCCGAAGACGCCGAGACCGAGCGGCATCAAGGACTACAGGCCTGTAGCATTGACGTCTCACATTATGAAGACCATGGAAAGGCTCATCCTGGATCAGATACGGCCTATGGTTCAGCCACTTCTGGATCCAATCCAGTTCGCCTATCAGCCACGTCTGGGAGTTGATGATGCCATCATATACCTCCTGAACAGAGTCTACGCTCATCTAGACAGGCCAGCCAGCACAGTGAGGATCATGTTTTTCGATTTCTCCAGTGCTTTTAACACCATTCGGCCTGATCTCCTGAGTGAGAAACTGAAAAGGATGAAGGTGGATACCCCCATTGTGACCTGGATTACTGACTACCTTACCGGCAGACCACAGTATGTACGTTTGCAGCAGTGTGTGTCGGACAGGGTGGTTAGCAACGTCGGTGCTCCACAGGGGACTGTCCTCTCTCCCTTCCTTTTCACTCTCTACACCACGGACTTCAACTACTGCACAGAGACTTGCCACCTTCAGAAGTTTTCTGATGACTCAGCAATAGTTGGATGTATCAGCAAGGGTGATGAGGATGAGTATCGGACGACGGTGAATGACTTTGTTGAATGGTGCGAGATGAACCATCTGCAGCTTAATTTAACAAAGACTAAAGAACTGGTTGTGGACCTGAGGAGGGACAAGGCACCGGTGACCCCTATGTCCATCAGGGGGGTCAGTGTTGACATGGTTGAACACTACAAATATCTAGGTGTTCACATTGACCATAAACTGGACTGGGGTATGAACACTGATGTCCTCTACAGGAAGGGCCAAAGTCGCCTCTATTTTTTGAGGCGTCTGAGGTCTTTCAACATCTGCCGGACCATGCTGAAGATCTTCTATGAGTCTGTTGTGGCGAGTGCTATCCTGTATGCTGTGGCATGTTGGGGGAGTAAGCTGAAGGTGGCAGATGCCAACAGACTTAATAAACTGATTCGTAAGGCCGGTGATGTTGTGGGTGAGGAGCTGGACTCGCTGACGGCAGTGTCAGAAAGGAGGACTCTGTCTAAGCTGAGGGGTATTATGAACAATGTATCCCACCCACTCTACAACACTGTAATGAGACACAGGAGTACTTTCAGTGAGAGACTCATAAATCCAAAATGCACTACAGAGCGCCACAGAAGATCATTTTTACCTGTGGCCATTAAACTATACAACTCCTCTTTAAAAGCATAATGCTCAATATTCATCTGTGTAATGTTTACTACTAGTATTACCTCCAAATGTGCAATACTATTATTATTACAAGATCATACAATATTATTATTACGTTTCAAATGTGCAATACCCTCTTCAATAACAACAACAATTGCATCTGACACTTCACACTTTATTTTTATTTCTACTGACACTTTATTTTTTATTCTATTGACACGTTATTTTATTTATTTTTATTTATTTCTATTTCTTCTCCTAAACTCTGTTTGATTTGTTATTTAATTATGTAAATATTCTTGGCATTTTTTATATAGTGTACTTTTATTAAGAGGAGCAGCCGTAACAATTGCAATTTCCCCCAGGGGATTAATAAAGTATTTCTGAATCTGAATCTGAATCTGAATCTGAATGTTCCCAAAACTTGGATAGCATTTTTAGTCTATTGATCAGGTTTATGTTCAAAAAGGGAAAAACAAACAAACCATAAAATTATACATATTGTATAGCATTGCTTTACAACAGTTAAGACCCACCATCCACTGCAGTGGACATAAAAAAAATTACTATAAAAGTATTATATTTAATTTTTTTTACTGAGTCTTGTTTTGGAGTTCATTACAGACAGAAAATTGCATTTGTATATATTCTTTCATTACTGGAACATAATTCGGGTCTGAAGGGGTTAAAGAGAAGGGGTTCTGTGTCCTCTTTGCTCTATTTGCTGCTTTCACAATGGGGGCGGGGCTTTTTGGCAGTGTTTGGATTTCTCCCCTCAGCAATTGATGAAGTGGTAGCACCCAATTTTAAACGTCGTGTTAAGACGTTAAAACGTCTTAAGACGTCAAAAAGTGACGTCTTAACACGGCATTTTTGTACGTCTTAAGACGTCCAAATTTGACGTGTTAACACGGACGTCATTCTAGACGTTTTGAGCCAAATGGCGTTCCATAGCCACCTGCCTCATCTCGCCCTGCTAATAGAAACGTGCGTCGCAGGCTACGACACAAATCTTCGTTGAAATTTAGTTTCATTTATTCTACACATTCTTACAGCATTGGAAAACGTTAGGAATGTTGGTGTCATGTTTGTCTCCTACAAAAACCATATTAAAACAAAAAATATATTTCTCTCCCTCATCTTTTTACATTTTCAAACATTTTTGAAAAAGCTCCAGGGAGCCGCTAGGGCAGCGCCAAAGAGCCGCATGCGGCTCTAGAGCCGCGGGTTGCCGACCCCTGGTCTAAGGCAACGAGTTCCATAATTTTTGGTGTAATGTCCTTTGCCTTGGCGCCATCACTGGAAAACTTTTTTGCTAGCTTTATCCAAATAATCGCGTGCAGGTGGCGATTTTTGCTTGCGTCATCACAACACATTCTTTCGGCCGTGTTGTTTCGGTGATGAAAGTATTTCGGCCGAAAACCGAAAATGCAAATTTAAGCCATTTCGGCCGAAAATTTTCGGTGCATCCCTAATATAAATATATATATATATATATATATATATATATATATTCGTGGTGGTGAGGAAGGAGACCACCCTGGCCCTACCTAGAGACAGTGTTTGCGTTTGCTGGAGTGAAAGTAAAAGTAAATCCCTATAGGATGAAGTACCATCTCTGCCTCCCTAAAGAGGGTGAAATATTGGACTTCATCAAATTCACCTTCGAACTTGAAAAAACACATCAAAGTTATAACGCACATAAAATACACAGCTTTAGCTGTCAGTAAGCGCTAGTTAGGTTAGATATCTTAGCTAACTAACCTAATTATGTTCATGACCTGCTGCAGTATTCTCTTAACATTAGCTGGCGATCATAAAAGCGGTGTCACGCTGAGTTTTGTTTTTAGCAAGAGTAAGCCGTGACTCTTCATGGTGACTAATCATGTGCCCATTTTTATAGTGTACCTACGACATAACAGGACATAGGTTATCTGTTTTTTTTTTGTGTGTACGAAGTGTTGAGCCCAGTTTTTTTTAAGTTGCTACTTGTTTGTAAATACAGAACACTTTGTGGTCTTTGACATCTTTGATTTGTAAGTGTCGGCCCGGACGCCACCAGAGGGCGCACACAGTCACTCGTACACCAACCAACACGCCTACCACTTCGCAGCGCACACCCTCACATCCAAGGACACTCCCACGTTCCCAATCACCTGAGTTTTGACACCTGTCACTAATCTGGTTTGCCCTCTTATATTCCCACAGGTCGCGCTGTCCAGCGCTGCTCATTCAGCCTGCTACCTCGCCTCGCTACGTGGGAGAGTCCCTTTGCTTTCACTATTTGCCTAACTTCATATTTTCTGTTGTGTTCATTCTGCCTTGGTATCTGAGTTTCTCTGTTTGTCTTTTGTCATGGAGAATAAACCTTTGCGTGCACAGCCTTCGCCTCATGCTGCCTCTGTCCCGACTCACATGATAATAATCAAACTTTGACAGCTTTGTTTAATTAATTAAAAACATAATAGGCTACTTGTACTTTTTACTTTTAGTGCTTGAGTAATAAACTTTAGAATAAACTACTTGTAATACTTAAGTACAAAAAATGCTGAATATTTCTGTACTTAAGTAAAGTTTTTAAAGAACACTTCAACTTCTACTCAAGTCACTTTTTTGATAGAGTACTTGTACTTTTACTCAAGTATGGGTCTCTAATACTTTATACAACACTGGGTAAGAGGATGGTTGTAACACATGTGTTACAACCCACCCCACCACTGTCAGCCTGTAATGATACGGGCTCAATCATAGCTGGAGGCGGACACAACTGCAGAGAGTCAGGGGCTTTATTTACATTGGATTCAACATTAGAGTTAGGACACTGTGAGGAGCAAGCAGGGGAAAACTGCCTAGATGGGGATAAGGAAGAAACCTTGAGAAGATCAAGACTCTGATCTGAGTCTTAAAGACTAATATCAGAACACACTGACCAAAAACTGCTTGTGTTTTTATTTTTAGTTTAACATTGTTATCTATAGTGACAACTGGCTTATGATCCGTCTCACCTGACAGTCGTTTGTTTGTCTATATGTCTCTTGTCTTTGTACCAGTTGACTGCTGGTCATTGTATCCTTCATTTGGATCTTATCATGGGTTTTTGGTTTGAGCACTTTACTCATTAAAACCTCCCTTGTCGCCGAGACTTGGCGTGATTGCTTCCATTTTATTTCACACTCCCTGCTCATCACAGATGCTTTGCAAAGCATGCCAGCCAGTGCTTTCGAATTTCTTAACACTCTGCAAAATGGTTGACTTTCCAATTATGTAGTAAATTATTTTGCCTGTATTTCTGATGAATCTATTATAATGTTTCATCCTCATGCTGCTCTACTTGACTTACTCTGACACTCTGACTCTTCTTTATGGTTCTGAAAGATAACAGCGCAAGATGCAAATGCTGTTATCTAGAGCGCGAGCACTATGCAGTAGCTGGCCAAGAAAATAACCAGCTGCCCAGCTACACGGGATACAAAGACTTTGTAGTTTTTGCTGATTTCAAATGCAGCATGCTTGAGTATAGAGCCAAAACAAGAACAACAAAAATGTCAGTTCATAACAATTATTTCAAGAGGAAAATAATAAACTGTAAAGCCTTTCAGAAGCCTGCACGTCCTTACTGAATGACACTTCTCTTCTGTTTGCACAGATATCATATTTTGACTGTACTGCCACTTATGTTCACATAGTTTCTGAGATAGTGGCATATGGGTAGGTCATTATTTGCTTATCTATGAAACAGTGAACATTTCTTCTTAAGTGATAGAAAAATGAAGACTCTACAGGTGCTCTCCCTCTTTTTTCTACATCTGCTGTTTGCTTTGGTCCAGCATCCTGTTGATGCAGATAAACACCTTAATATTAAGGTGTCTTTAAAAGTCTCTTCTTGAGTAAAAATTAATAGCATAACACAAAAGAATTCTTGCTATGGTAATATCTGAATGTTATTGGTGACTGTCAAATACAATTTCAATGGTACATTGTTACAGAAGTTCCAATTGGATTCCAGGGTGTTCTGTATCCCATCACCACTGCTTAAGTGTTTCCTAAAGTGGAAAAGCAAAAATACAAATGTCATACTTGAATTTAGAAGCATTTTAGAGGAGATATGAAAAAGGTATTTGTCGCTAAAAAAATCTTTTTTAAACCTTTTATAGGTATAAACCACATAAATAGGTGTGCAACCACTCAGTTTGGAACTACACGGTAAGATTTCTTTCTTTGATCTTCTCCAACTCTTCATCTTAATGTTTTCTGAGCTCATCTTAGATAAATGTCATGATGGTGTAAATGTTTCATTATATCTGGTCTTAAATGTAATGAGTTACTGAATCAGACATTTTAATTTATGTTATTGATAGACAGTATCTGTTTTATTTCTTATCCAAAGACCTGAAGAATCTAAAAGCATTTCCTTAATTTTCCCACAAACATGGTCATCTGGAGCTGGGTACTTTTCTGAGACGTTGTTATATAAAAGTGATCAAACTGAACCATCAATCAAGAAACATTTTAACCAGTCTTCATCTCTGGAGTTCAATATCACATTTACACAAGAAACAGCTAACTACAACCACAAACAAATTGTCATTCTGGAGGATGATCCAGTAGTGGTGGATTCTGCCTCTTTCCTTCTCGAGAAAGATCCATCCAGGTCAACATTGCTAAATTACCAGAATGGGACATTGCATATAATCAGGGGCTCTGCAGTGCATCTGACCAAGGAGAGTCAGGTGCTGTTGGTCGGCCATAGAAGTAAAGGAAGTGATGGGACTTCGAGGTTTGGTGGTTGTGGTCCTGAGGAAATTGCTAAGATAGTAGGTTCCATGATGATTGTTGGAGGACATATTCAGACTCTCAGTCTGGTGGGGTGTGATCTTGGAAGTGATCTTCAGTTTGCCAAGAAGCTTCTGAAGGCACTGAGAAGCCTAAATGTAGAGGCAAGGCTACATTTAATAAGATCTGCAGTCTCTATAAGTTCCAGCGGAGAGAAACTAACAATGGATGATGATATCTGGCGACACAGAGACAGCAGTAAACAAGTAATTGCCTGGTTAGATGGGCAAAACAAACTCCTAACTAGAGTAGCGACTGGGACAAGGGGCAAGATAATTCATGATTACAACGGATGCCCACTTTATTTATCCACTCCTGAATGGCCGAGGCATCCTCAAATGTTTGTCCCTGCTGACTTGCGCAAAAAATATAAAACTATTGATTGTCTTGAGGGCCTGACGTGGAGTCTGTTTTTTGAGGAACATGAAAAAAGACGAGCGGCAGATGTTGTTCCAGCAAATGACATTTTACCTGTGTGGTTAAGCAACAGGCAACCAAAGGAGGGAACCTCTATTAAACACATTAGTAGTATTCTGGACCTTGTGGTTGAAATCAGGTACCATGCAAGAGATGATGTAAACAATGATATATATTACGTTCTAAACAAATTTATTTTCAAAGTGCAGAAAAGAACCTTCTACTCTTCCCTTGTGGGTAAATTTATTAATGCCAGTAGGCAGCAAGAAGTTCAAAAGTTTTTAGACACCTTTGAGTCCCAGAAAGATCACTATACCATAGCTGAACTGAGACATGACCTGAAAGCATCAGAATTTATTGAGTCCTGCCGGCAGACATTCCAAGTGAAGCACTGTGTACTTAACTGTGGTCACTGGGGACGTTTCTTCATGGAGGCGGTATTCTCAGCATCAGTACGGAACTTCCACACCTTCACACTCTTCCTCATGAGTGTAATTGCTTGTGAAGTCAGCATAAACAGAGGCTCAGATGACTTAATCTGCTCTGCCTTTGTGGGAGAAAACCACCCCATGATGCATGAAGACCCCTGGCCCTTCCATGGTCGGCGAGGTTTTTATGGATGTACGCTGGATAGCAACGAGAAGATAGTGAGGCAGGAGAGGGTCTACTGATTAGACGAGGTGGTTGCCAAAAAAGATTCTCTTTACAGAAGATCAAAGCAGATAATGTCTGTTATGGATCATGACCAGGAGACAGAGCTGGACATCTTTGGCAAAGTCAAGGTGATTAATGAATATGCATTTGCATCATATCTCGAATTTTTTCATGGGACAACTGAGGGAAAGAAATTGTCTCAAGGATGCACTGAGCCACCTGCTTATGAAACGTTTGAATGACCAGAAAATATCTATGGATTTTTACTAAAGAATAAAACATGCAAAGGGGTTCACATTTAAAGTATCTTGATTGCAGCACTATGAAGTAGCACCTTTTGATCATGATAGGCACTTACTAATGACACTTACTATGGATCCCAAGAAAAATCTAACCTGGTAACTATGTAAAAGCATTATGAAAATATGTAGGTGTGTGCCTAAAACATTTTAATTGTTTAATTCATAAAATAAGCATGTTTTATGTGTATATATTACTAAAGAATAAAGAAATACAAAATTGCTTAGGATCTTCCTTTGTAGACAATTTCATATTTGACTATTTTAGAACCAAATTACAAAGTATATGTGGTCTTCTATTGAAAATACTTCTGGGAATAAAATAATGTGTGCTGGATACTGGACAGCAAATCCTGAACCACTAAACATGTCATATATTAAAGACAGCAACAACATGATGCTTTTTGTTTTAATTATTTTAGACATTGCAGCATATGAATGTTTTATGGCCAAAAAAATATGAGGATTACAAAATATAAATATGAGAAAATGATGTCAAGACAATACCTCTGAGGAAGTATCACCTAAGAGATCTAAAGGGTACTCCTACTTTAAAACAAGAAAGCAAGAAGTTAATGTATTTATTAAACACAGATAATGTTACAAGTGATGCTAAATGAAGAAAAACATTTTGATCACAGTCATCTTAAAACTCTAGGTCAAGGCACATTTCTGATCCCACTGACAAATGTTCTAGGAAAAAATTAAAACAAACAGACAATCCTTATACAACACTCCAGTTCATCATAATTTGTTACAATTGTGCAGTTTTAGTTAGCAGTAGGACTTGAGATTTGGATGAGAGTTTCTAAAATGGCTCATTTCTACACAGCATTGCACTGTAAAAGAATAGTCAGTTTTTCTGGCAAATGTTTTATCGGGGAAATTTCCCACTGAAAGAAAGGCTGGGGGAGGGGGGGGGTTAGTGTTTTGAGAAGAAATGAGTGGTTAAATGCAGAGCAAATGAGAGTTAAAGTCTTAGTTGCTGTGATGATCCCGGAGGCATCCCTCCAACTCGTCATAGTTTGGAGCTGAAGTCAGGCACTCAGAGTAGAAGGCAGGTGCATTTGGACACCTTCTCATGGCTGAGCTGGCCAAACTGGCTGCTGGCCACATTTTGGATGAGGCTCCAGAAGTTCTTGAAGGTAATGCCCTCTCCATCCTTCACCCCCATTACCTTCAGCACCTCACCAAAGCCTGCATCGCTTCCTGTGGTCTAACAAGACATGCAAAGATAGTTGTGACTCTCATTCAGTTGTGTTTAGGCAATTTGCGATAAATAAAGGGAGAGCAAAAATCATGCTATTTTTGATTTTATCTATAAAGGGTCAAGATAAACAGCATTTATATTGCGGCAAAGTAATATTAACAAGTAAACTGTGACTGTGCTGCTCTGAGACTCATCTCATGCCACTGAGAAAGAACAGAATCAAGACAATACTGCAAATATACTGCCTCGCAGGAAGAAAGTAAAACAACACCTGACATATGCAGACTAGACATGCAAAACAACCAGATACCAACCATTCAAGTATGGATGTTTCATGCAGGATATACAGTTTAGGCACAACTATTCTGAATTTTAGCTATGAAGTTTTAAAGTGGCCCTTTAAGAGATGCAAACACAGCATCTTATGTAATTTGATATGAAGGACACTTACACGTTAGGACCCATCTTAAAGGACACTTTAGAAAGTCTTGCTGCCAAACCTACATCACTGTTTGCAGTTATTTAAAAAACTGGACAGATGTGAAGGGAGGTAATGTAGTACCAGATCTTTTTTAATCTAATTCACTGACAGATACAGGTTTCATTCTCCCCCTGTCAAAATGCGTGACTTTCTAAACTATAGAGTCACACAGACATAGCTGAAATTAGTCTATTTGGGTGTGGTAAGTCTGTCGTCTGAACGGTTTCCTTTTCAGTACAGTACAGTTTTTATAAGTGTGTACGTCCTGAGAATTCATCTGGCAGGGTGAAATAAACTGTTGAACAAATGTTTCAACAGTTTATGTGGCAAAATGTCGCCTTAGAAAGCTCGACATTTTGCCACAATATGAAGTGGAAAAACCATACCTACAGAGGGAGTATAACCCAAGGCTAGTGTGACCCACACACTGAAACCGGATGGATCTATGTAGTTTGCTGCAATGGTGGCCTGCGCCCTACCCTCTCCTGATTAAGGGCCTAAATACTGCCACACGTAAAGCTTTAATAATACCTTTGCTGTTACCACAGCAGTGTTCAACAGGCAAAGTTGCCAGGACAGGAAGTTTAGAGTTTCCCAACAGGGATCCATGACCACACCCTGTGACTGAGTAGCAGTGAATATCTGGGCGTGTTTACCTTGACAAGGTTAGGCAGCTGAGAGGAAAGAAGGTTCTTGAATTCATCTGCCTTTAGTGATGGCCCTTTATCAGCAGAAGCATCATGGAACTTTGTGACCAAAGTATTAATGGCCTTCTCCAGATCTGAGTACTGAGAGTAAGTGAGAAAGAATGTACTTAAAATGACTCCTGGCATCACTGTGAAAGAAACAAGTTTGTGTCCTGTCAAAAGCATCTTAATTGTTAGAAAAAGCTTGATGTCATATCAGGAGAAATTGAATTGGAAAGAACATTTAAATGTCATCAAAAACCAAAGTCCCAATCATATGAGGATATTGCTCAAAGGAAGCAGCCCATGTTAAGTTGTACTCACAGCAGTGAAAGGTTTCTAATTTTCCTTACAGTCTGCATGGGGTTTTAAAACCGTTGACAATATAAACGTGCTTCTCAGTACGCTACTATACCTGTAATACCTGCAAGTCGAGCCACGACAACCCCGCCTCCTTCGCACTATTTACCCTGTGGCGCACTTGTGTGAGAATAACCCTGCCCCTCTTTCGCAAGGCTACAAGAGTAGACTAGGGTGTTTTAAGGATCGATAGATAATTAACCCGTACCCTACACAAATCTACAGGTCCGCATCAAACCCCACTACAGTGAACGGAACCGATACCTCTGCCAGCAGATATCATTTCAAGGATTTACCGGACCGTCACCTTGACAAATAGTAAACCAAGCTTTACGTTCAAAGGTAATGAGGCTTTGTGGGAGCTTAATCTGTGTGTTCCCACTGCCATCGTCTCCCGCCCTGGAATGAAACCAGTTTGATTGATTCCTCGTGCGGTCCATTTCCACACGCGCTCATATCTCTACAGGCACAACCGAGAAAAGCCCATTCTGAAGCATATGGTCTTAATTAACATAGCATAAGAGGTTCACTCCTGGCCTGCAGACCTACTGGCCTCCGGCGATTTTCACTGACACTCCTTAATACGATACAAAACATTTACGCTATCTAGCTACATCTAATCATAAGTCGTTTAATTAAAGCAGAACCTATTCCAAGTGAATCTGTAGCAAAGATCGTAAGATGAACGCTATCAGTGTTTTTTCTTACATTTAGACAAGACGTGCATACTCTAAACACATACTTTCAATGAACAAAATTAAGTCTTCGAGAAAAAGAAGCTGATAACGCCGAGATCGACACTCTGAACTGCCTATTAAAGAGCACTAAATACCGCATGCAGGTCTTTAGACGAACAAGGTTCAATCACGTATATTGTTCAAAATGGAGTTTCTGAAATCCCTACTGTCTTTACTTGCATGGTGAGTTAAACTTTTTTAGACCAGAGAAGTTTGAAACCGAACATAGCTTTAACAATCTTACAGAAATCCGAAATTATTGAGACATCATGTCTTAAAAGTTTAGTCAGGTAAAGGCCAAACAATTCTAACATTATAAGATGTGTAAGTAAAATGCCGTACCTCTGCCGCCATTGCAGACGCTCCTTTCTCTTCTAATTGTTACTTTACTCGGCGAATGTTCCTCTGCTGTCACATCTTGGCTCAAATCCCGAATCCTCCCACTAAGATGAAAAAAACGCAACCCACCTACCGTGTCAGCGAGCTATGGGGAAGAGTCGTCCTTGTAATTCGATGCTTCGGGATTGTACGCTGGACGGGGCGGGGATGGGCAGCATATAGTCTACGTGTTCCCCTAGTCTTCCAGTGTTGATTCTACGAAGCAGAAAGCGCACGCATTTCACATCTGGAAACTCTCAGAAGAAAGCTGGAACACGTTCCTTTTATGCAACAACAGACTGCAAGCAGTGACTGGATTGAGTTGCGACTCTTTTTGGTTGTCCTACCTAAACCTTCACAGAAAGTGACACACCGTTTTGGTCTGAACAAATTGCAGTTGTTCAGAAAAATAGGTTTAGCGAGTAAGTTAGTCATTTATTCCTTACCAAATATTAGTCAATATTACCTTCCTTTTGGTAATCTTGACTAATATGATGCAGCTAGATTAAAGGAGGTGCATTTGAAACACACAATCACACACCTTCCTAATATGTGTCTGTCAACGACCTAAGACGCAGTAATTATGCAGGGAATCACCCTACATGTTGAATAAGTTGCATACAGGCCTACCAGATGTAGATAATCACGGAGTTGCTCCCTTTTGTTATAATAATACATTTTATGGTAACTAGAAGTTTCATTAAATGTACCATTTCATTAACATAAACAAACAACATTAGAAGGAAGTTCTATCTCTTTTTTTAAATGCCAAAGGAAATCCCCACCCCTGCCCCATTTAACCTGTCTTTGTGGTCGCAGGTGTGCTTTGTGGATAGTATGGCTTGATTACTGCCATAACACACTAACACAGTCATTCAATCTACAAATTGCACTGAATTAATTTGTGGTTAGTTTTGTGGTGTTACTTTACCAGGGAACTCTTTCCCTGGGTGTTCAGTATGACGGTAGAATAACGCACTGTGTGGCCATAGAGTCCGTTCAGTGCAGGGAAGGTGAAGGGTGAACCTTCTTGTCTTTTTTTTAATAACTGACTGTTACTGTTTATTTTTGTGTGCATTTAGGTTCTCATACCACAAGCTCATATTGTCATGCCTAAATGGTCATCACAAAACCACACAAGGACACATGCCTGATTAAGGTGTTACTGCAACCGGTTTGGTAAACATGTAAAATAGGCCTATACCTCATTCAGATTAACCTGACACACACAATCCAAATTCTTCCTTTAATAATTATTGCTGTTAAGAAAAAAATTAGATGTTTAACGATCTGAATAATTACAAGAGCTTTCTATGGGCTTGTCGGTGTTATGTGGAACCTTTTGGTGAAAGCAACTTTTTCTCCACACATCTTTGCAGAACTCAAGACTGACCCTACCTGAGAACCACACTGCTGGTGTGTCTGGCATAGCAAAGACAATATCCCCATGTTACAATATCCCCATTTCAATGTCATGACACAAACCGACATGGGTCATTACCAGTTCGACTCTTCCCACAGGTCAAGGGAAGAGCAGTCCAGGACATCACACAGACTTTCCAGGTATAGATGAACCTGCATTGCTCTAAACTCTGAAAAAAATACTATAATTATAATCGGATCTGTTGATCTGTTGTCAAGTTTAGTTAAAAGCAGTGGCACTGTTCCAAAACCAACCACTAAAAACAGGTTTGTGTTTTATCCTGCGTTAATCTATGGTTGGACCAAAATTACTGATGACCAGCTTAGGCGAAAGGTACTTCCTGATTGTATAACATCTTACAGGGGTTATCTGTGTCTAGGGTCTATTGAATGGATGCTGTACATGCCAGACCATTTGCTTTGTGATTGGTTCGTTTGTGCTGACCACCATTTCTGTGCGTGAGCGTTCTTCATATTATGCATGATTCTCCTTCTTCTGAGTGTTCTTCATGTTAATGCTTCTCCTTATTCGAATTATTTTAACCTGGCAAATTGCTTTATGAAACCCAGTCAAGTTTATTGTTGAATCTTTGTCACTATGCAGTTATGGGTGTGCTGGGCACACAGAGAGCTTGTGCAAAGCTGTATTGTATTAGGCCAGAGGTGCAACTTTAAAGGCGTTTGTCAACACAATCAGATTTAACTGCCAGTTCACCACAGCTAAAGCCTCCCCATTGCATTCACACTCATCTGGAGATATGTCAGAAGGGTCAAGTCATGTGTAGCTTTGAAACGAATGGAGTGAAGGTAAGCTTCTGAGACTAGGTGCACAATATCCTGTAGCAGGTAGTGCAAGGTGCTAGCCATGGGTTAATTTCCCATGGAGTACAAGCACTGTGAGATATGCTATGAATGACGTATCTAGATAAGTTTGTCTGCCCAATGCTGAAAGTGTAAATGTGTTTATCTTATACTGTTTCTTGCATCAGTCCACAACAGGGCTTCTAGTTGCTGTCTGTGTAACAACTTTGGTATAGCTCAGATGCTAAATCTATGGATTATTCTTGCTACAAACTGTGGTTTCAGAGGACACTTCATCGTCATTAAAATGTTTGACTTTAATATAAGTAGATAAGTGTTTTTCTAAAACCATAATCATGCATAAATTATTTTCAATTGTAAGTTTTGAATATTGAAACAAATTTACAAAAGGATTTACAAAATTTTACAAAGTAAAGGGATTTCAGGAAAATGAAGAACAACTTTGGCGCACCTGTCAAGGTGTTTCCTGTAGAAACTTGCTCATGGAATGTCTTGTGTTTGAGGCATTAGTGTACAAAAGAAAAGTCTGCAACAAAAGGAACTGAGTCTTCTTTGATTTTCAGAATGAATAAATGAAACGCTTTCAGTTATGATCAGAACTAGAGTATCAAATAAAAGCTATTTTTTTTTTATTTACAACAGTTGTTGTCACAAAGCAGCTTTACAAGTGTCCAAGCTCCAAGTGGGGGAGGGGGGTTTGGGATCCACCCTTTTCTGGTCGACGCTGGTCACGATGACAACAATAATTAGACAGATATATAAACAAAGAAGTAATGGGAAATATAAGTAATTCTCATCATTGTGTGCATTTATATATATATGTGTTATCTATGTAATTCTTATTCTTAAGAGTCCTAGACTTCCTGTTAGTCAGTAATAGTAGTCCAGGGCCGCGGAGATACAGCCATAGAAGCAGAGAATTCGGGGTGGTGAGAGGGGCCAGGGCAGTGGGTTGATCCTTCAGCATAACTGGTTAGGCAGGAGGTGACTGGCCTAGGGTGGATAGCAGGAAAGGCTCGTCTCTCCTCGTCTTAGTATTTCTCGGGTAGGAGGGCAGCCATTTAGAAAGAGAAAAGTGGGACATTTTGCTCTGTACTCAATAATTGTAGTGGTACAGACCTATGGAATCATCCAAAATAACTTTCAATTGATTTTCATAAAAGGTGGGGAAGATGAAATATCTGGCATGGTTTTGGATTTACCTAATCAGTAGAGGTAGAGAGAGAGAGAGAGAGAGAGAGAGAGAGAGAGAGAGAGAGAGAGAGAGAGAGAGAGAGAGAGTGTGTGTGTGTGTGTGTGTGTGTGTGTGTGTGTGATTTCAGGAGAACACTGAACTCTGAGCACTTTTTTCACTTTGCCACTTTGGACAGTTTTCATTCCGTGGTGTTTTAATTCTGTGAACAGATGTTTTGACCTTTTTCAGTATTTTAAGTTGCCTCTCTGATCCATTAGGACTGAGAGCAGGGTGTGTACCAGCAGAAGTCATCAATCACACTCATATACTCACACACACACACACACTAATCCTAAAATCTTTTGCTACACATTCACATCCAATGGGAGCCTGAAAGTCTAATACAGTCATCTACAGTTTATTGTAACATGTTCTATTGTGCAAGTTCATATACACTAACATTCTGTGTGGGTTGTATGAATGAATGAATGAAACTTAGATTTATATAGTGCCTTTCAAGATAGGTTAGATTACTTTACAATTAGTACAGGTACAAGTTTGTAAATTATTCAGAAACAATTTTCCTCATCTTTTTCAACTTTTACTTTTTATACATAATTCAACTTTTACTTTATATACTTTTGCATACACAGTCTATATAGTACATATTATAATTATTTGGAATAGATTAATATTTTTTTTTGTGCAGTTGGTCATTATAAGTGGCATCCCTATGCTGTGGCATTTGTTATTTTTGTACGATGTGTGGTTTCCCTGTATAGTGTTTCACACGGTATTTAAAACTTGTGGAATGGACTTACATTTCAGTCCAAGAAACAATAACAACTCAGAGGGCGTATCCATGGTGACAGATTGGCAAATCCACAAATTTGAATTTGTTTTTCCCACATCCTTTGGGAAGTTCGGTTGCAGTTACTATGGAAATAGTCTTGTTCAGTACACTTTTCAGTACACAAATTGCTATGGTCATCATGTGGGATTTGTGATTCTTTTTGTGAATCTTGTCATGACTGAGTTCTTGTGGGTGTGTCAGATGTTTGTGATGTGTGAAATTTCACTAATGCGAAAAATAAACTTATTTCTCTCACAAACACTTGCTCTCTCCCATACTCACTCTCTTACACACACACACTCTCTCTCTACCTCTCTCTTGTTCTCTTACTCCCAGTCCCATGTGTTCTCAAATTCTCATATAACACACAAGCACAGACACTCACTTGTGTTAACATTGTAGGATGTGAGTCATGAAGCCAATTGTGTGGTCACTGACTCTGTGTTGCCCACAAATGCTGAGTCAGGCAGCTGTTATGTCCTTTGATGAACTCTGGTTTAATCATCTGTGGTTTAAAGGAAATTCCACCCATCTGATCCATTTTGTTGTCTACATTTTCCATTTTATTTGCTCAAAAACATGATGACCAGAACAGGATTTGAGGGGAGAATTCAAACTCCGGCCCGGCACCGCAGGGGCTATGCTTGGGCCAGTGAGCTCACACGTTCCACACATACCACTAAGATTTTTTTGGACAGCAAGTTGCACATTTTACATCCAGTTCAGGTAAAGGTGTAATGGATTAATGAAAAGGCACAGAGTTGCCAACTGTGATTCAGTTTACGGTCATTTGTCAGCACGTGTTCATTTTGTCTCATCTGTCATGTTTTTTATTCCTCTCAGTGTAGCAACTTGTTGAAACCTGCATTGATTCAGCCATGTTTATTGCCCGCCCTGTTCAACCTTCTGGAGTCACGACACACTGTGACATCTCTTGGGCTTCCTCAGCAGTGGACGCGGCCCACTAGAACACTTTACACATTATATTGGACTAAGATAAACCACTTCCTTCATGATCAGACAGAAGCCATGTCCATCAAAACAACCTTGATCTCATGTGGAAAGGAACAGAGGTTTATAAAATGACCTCTGAAGAGCTGATGTCACCTTGAGCCCCAGCAATGTAAACAAGGGATTCTAGGTGACCTCAGATTTCATGTTTGTGGATGGCAGTTCAGTTTCTTCACTCCCATTCAATCAACATACTGTATGTTGTGTGTCCGTAGAGGTGTACACACTATGTCAACGTAAAAGAGAAGAGTGTAGCATGACCGCTGAACTATCAACTGGAGGTCTGAAAGTGGTCATGCATGTATTGGGTCAAGGCACATTGTTTTTTAACCTTTTATATGTCATCATTTCAGGCTAAAAAATTCTATTTTTAGAGAGTGGTTAACATATTAAGTAATGTCTGCAAAGTTAAGCATTGTCCTGGCACTATTATTGATGGTGTTCTTCATCTCACCCTTCAGAATTAGCCACAGTGTTTAATTAGAAAGGGTATGACTAAGTTATAAATCATAGTGATGCACACACACACACACACCCCTAATTTAAACCAAGTTTCACAATCTGTACAGTGGAACAGAGATTATGGACATTGAAGTTATGCATATCAGTTAAAAGCTTGTTGAATAATGTCAGGCATGTAAAAATTTAATGAAAATTGATTTTTTTGTTATTTCTCAAAAGGTTGTGTGACAAATATCCCCATTGCAGTCAAGAGAGTACCATTGTGAAAATGGTAATCTTTCCTAGGTGCTCAGTTCCAGTAAAAGCTGAGAAGTGGTTTCTAAGAGTGATAATCCATATCATGGGTTTAAGCATGTGTGAGGTAATTGAAGCAGCTGGAGGCGAAAGTGAGGCGGTTACGTTTTTAATGTCCATAACACAAAAACGGAACAAAAAGGCTTCACTTGATTATGGCTCAGCTAGAAAGCAGAGAAGAGCAGAAAAGCGCTAAACACAAAATGGAGTGCGTATAAAGTCCTTTTAGGCATCGTACAGGGCTGACGCAGGAGACAGACGTCGTAAGGGCAGGCAAGTCGAATACTCAGGACTCAATGAGCACTCGATGGAACATGTGGAGGCTTTAAAGCAGCCATGTCCAAAGTCCGGCCCGCCTTCAAACCTCCACCGGCCTGCAGCCCATGCCATAAAATCAGAAATATGCGGCCCGCCAGCGCCTGCTATTTTGTATTTCACCAGAAGGTGACAGTTGACCTGGTACACACGAGTAGACATCGCCACAACGTCTCATCCCCCATGCCGTCCCATCCCCCACGCCGACCCATCCCCCACGCCATCTTACGTAACCAAAAAGCAGCCCCCCCCCCCTCCTATTTATTATAAAATAAATTTGATAATTTGCATAAATTGGCTAATTGTCGGCCCCAAGTGGCCCATTGTCGGCCACAGCACTTGGGGCCGACAATGGGGCACTAGATCTGGCCCTCATTGCAGAATGTTTGGACACCGCTACTCTAATCTCACCACTTTTTTCAGTAACGATCGAGTAATCTAAAGAGTTAGTATTTCTAATCCAGTAGTCAGATTAAAGTTACAGTATTTATACAAGTAACTGTTCTTTACTATATTTGTCATTTTCCTTAATACAGTATATATATATATATATTGCTTTCTTTAGTTCTTACGTCTCGGGGAATGACATCTGGCTTATGCTACAATTATAGGCTCGAATATACTTGTCACTTGTAATTACCTGACTCATACCAGAAACCCGATTTGGACTACGCATGCGTGTAATTGTATACAATTTCTGATAAGTCTTAGGGCAGAAGTGCACCCTTAGGGCCACCAGTCTTATGCATGCGTGAGACATGTTGGTAATTCAACAATTAGATATCATGGTTAGCTAAAGTGCCACAGATCTTAACATTTACATTAACGCCAAAGAAACGTTGAATTTTTGTGTCAATCGCGATTGTGGAATTACAAAAAAGTAGCCCCTCCCCCTTATTTATTAAAAAATTAACTTGATAAATTAGATAATGTTTGGCACCTACACAATTTTACTTTACCATATCTGGCCCTCATTGCAAAAAGTTTGGACATCCCTGTTTTAAAGGAAGAGATAATGTGCTGCAGGTGTAAACGGTAAATGAGGGACTTATCAGTATGTGGGTGATTAAGAACGGGGGAGAGTTCTAGCAGTGACGTGACACCCCTGTGCCCGCAGCCCGGCCTACCACAACATGTATTCTCCAGTGATGCTGTCATGGCAGTGTGCACAGGCATGCCAGGACTAACCTGTTATTAAATTGTACTCTGAAACCAAAATAGATGTTTTATAGGACAAGATGGAAAACCTCTGGATTTTATTTTGTTTTAGGGCTAAAAATAACAACATTTAAAAACATTAACCTTTAAAAGCAGATTAACATTAAGAGCAGATTTAAAAATAAATACTCTTGAGATGAAGATAGTGCTTTCTTGAAGCATGAAAAATAATTGAATATTTAAATATTTAAGGGTAATTCCCTGATGATGGTTATGAATGGAGTCCCTGCAAGCATTGCCGCATCTTGACCTACAAGCTGGTAATTCTGTATTTGTTTATTAGCTGGGTTCCCTCAGAGTTCAGTGGGTCTCAAGCTCAACCCGTCATTGTTGGGTTTGCTACCTTGGTGGGTTGAGCTGTT
Organism: Brachyhypopomus gauderio; assembly: GCF_052324685.1. Classification (NCBI taxonomy): domain Eukaryota; kingdom Metazoa; phylum Chordata; class Actinopteri; order Gymnotiformes; family Hypopomidae; genus Brachyhypopomus; species Brachyhypopomus gauderio. Next base: position 429,223 of record NW_027506952.1, read on the forward strand.
GTCTCGGTCTGCATTTGGAGTCTGTTGTTTAGGAAACCTGTTCACTAAACATCATTCAGTGATCTAATTTTCTTCACCACTTTTCAAGATGTCACTTGATCATCAGTCAATTTGCAGATAATATAACTGAGTATTATATGGGGAAGATGCCACTTTAGCAACGCCTCTACCCCCAAACACTCAGAATCACAAACTTCTTATTCCTGTTATGATGGCTGAGGCTGGGACATCTATTATAACTCACAGTGACAGATTTGCCCCTCTTGACACTCAGTCAGTCACTAACAGACTGCTTCTGTTAGATGATTTAATTACTGAAGAGTCATATGATATGCTCCCGCACAAACAGACCAGGAAGCAACTTGGCAACTTGGTAATTTTATGCACTTGAATGCTTTTAGCCTGTCTGCATATAGATATCACTGGGTATAGTTATGACTGGGTAAAATTATGCCTGGGTATAGTTATGTCTGGGTATAACTATGCCAGTAAACCCCAAAAGCAATGTGGTGAATTAGCTGCCATCTACAGGAACACCATGAAATTAAGACACTTGGTTTCCATGATGTAATGAATGGCTTCCATGATGTTTTGAATACATGGTCTTAAAAATTATTGGTCTGCCTCCCTCTTGTGGTAGAATTGCTTTATTGCACCCCCAGCTCTCCGTGCCAAATGTTGCCAAGTTTTCTGTCTGATCCCTGGGAGGCACTCACATTAACCTGTTCTGTAACGTTAGCCTGCTGTAATCTTGCTTGGGAATTTTAACATTAATGTTGACACTCACTGCTCTCATGGGTGTGTCTGAATGTTTTAACTTTACGCAACATATTGACGGTCTCACTTATGTACAGGGTCATAACCGATCCTTTTGAAATACTAACGCTAGCAGTCCTGCTGCCTACCTGACGTCCTTAAAGTCTTCTAACTTTAAGACCTGTCCATGGTTTCCCCCGACCTAGGAGACTTAAAAGCTACCAGCAGGTGCTTGCAGTTGGACTACCACAAGTCTACGTGCAGTAGTCAGTACAAGTTTACAGGCATTGTTGTTAATCTCGTGGCAAATTTTGACATATGAAGAGCATCGCTCTCTATGCTGATTGCACATCATGTTTCTCCTCTATCATTAGTATAGGCAGTGGTAGGCTTGTGTTAGAAATTCTGAAACCCTTAAATGGTGAGCACAATAAAAGTCAGAAGCAGTTGGGTAAGATAATAAAGTACAATGATTTATCACATAAATTCTCTTTGCAAACATAAACAAAATACTTTAGCTTCAATACAGCTCATTTGTTTAGTGTGAAGCCTTCTTTAATTTTTTCTATGATGAAACTCATATAATTGATCAGACTTTCCCACCGGTGTCCCCATCCTCATCCTCTGTTAACCAGAGGTGGGTAGAGTATTCAACAATGTTACTCAAGTAAAAGTACTGTTACTTGAAACAAATGTTACTCAAGCAAAAGTAAAAGTATGCATCCAAAAAATTTACTTGAGTAAAAGTAAAAAAGTACTTTGATTAAAAGCTACTCAAGTAGTGAGTAAATGCATGAGTACTGTCTCGTGTCAGTAAATTACATCATGGGAAATTGAATTACTGGAAACAATGACTTTTAATGATAACAAAAATTATTTATTATAAATATAATATATAAATAATATGTATTTTAGTTTGTTCCTAATTATTAGGCCTGTGTAACTTTAATGTGTTCCACAAAGGCACTAACTGATGAGACTGTCAGCCAATACGTGTAGCTACAACTTGACGCCAACTGAATCAATTTATAGCAAACTTAATCATCATATATTGCTAGTGTGTACGATCAGAGTGTGAACTGGTTTTTAGTATTGCACTGCGTTACATTTAATAATTACATAATACAAACGTTATGCCTCAGAGATATAGCATTACACAAAATTATACATACGGCAAACTTATCGCATCGCAGGGTTGCCAACTCTCACGCATTGAGCGTGAGACACACGCATTTGACCGTCTTCACACGCTCTCACGCCACACTTCTGATATCACGCCGAAAAAAAAATCTAGTTTATTTACCTCTGATCTACATCTATGATTCAATGAGTTACTAGTTCGCTCTGGCGCCAACCACCGGCGATCGATTGATATCGATTGATCGCGATATAATACTTAATTTGTGTCCATTTTACAACGGCCCGCTGAAAAGACGAATTATTTACAAAACGAACGTAACGGTAGCGCGCGGTGCAAATCCGATTGTCGCGTTTTTCTCACCACATATTTACTCAAGTAAAAGTAGAAGTCTTTCATAATAAAACTACTCTTACAAGTACATTTTTGTCCAAAAAGCTACTTGAATAAATGTAACGGAGTAAATGTAACGCGTTCCTACCCACCTCTGCTGTTAACTCAGAACTACAACACCCTGACCAGTGGCGTGCACACATAGACATTAAAGCACCACCAACTCTGCCCTTTATCAACGAAAGTATGTATAGGTTTTGTTAGGCAACATAAATTAACACTCACACATTTGTGAAAGAAGAAACGGGAAGTTCCCCATTACCTGTGAAAAATGCCCATCTGCATTCATGTAATGACAACACTCAGTAGCCTATAACTCCTTCTCCTACTTTTTGGTCTTTTTACTGTCTTAATTGTAGGCCTATATTGATTTACTAATTGCAAAATATATGCAACAAGGCCTGCAGACAGAAGTTAACTGTATATAGTTAATATTGGTTATGTATTTTATCAGTTGGCAGTGTGACTTTTTTCCATTGAAAACTCACATTTAAAGAACGTTACAAATAAAAGTAAAATTTCATTCAACATGTTCTTGTAATTGTTTTTTATAATGAAGTGTTCCACGTGCGCTAAAAAGTGCCCCCCCCCCCCCCCCCCCCCGAGCACTTGCCCCCCAAAATGTCTGTGCACGCCACTGACCCTGACTACTCCTTCATCCACTTCACTCCTAATAGTGCCTCATAATTCCCCAAGTGCAAAGCTTTCTCACCAAAAAATAATATCAAATAATATCAAATAATATCGTACTATGACTCTGCTGACAGTGATGCCATAAACATTTTAATTCTTGTAGATCTTAGTGGCATTGTTGATACCATTAATCATGACATTCTCCTCACCTGCCCTTTCCCAAAAGGTATCTTCAGCTCATATCTGGTACAAGAGTCCTTACTCATACGAAAGTTCAGGACACTTTACACCCTTTACACCATTTACATGTACATTTATCAGGAAACCAACAAGCCCTGCCTTATCTCTCTGAGCTGTTGAGGCTATACAGCCCACACATACACTCCATTACCACTATTTGGTGATTCCCAAGGCCAGACTGTCACCTCTTCATAGTTCGCACTTGTGTCCAGCCTCCTACAACCCAACATTACAGGAAGTTAGGGTGAGCCAAGGCCTCGGTCTTCTGCCACCTCCGTCAGCAGTGGCAGTGTTTGTGTTGTCGTGTGGAGTTTTGCTATGTGTACACCCCTCAGGTAGGTGGTACCCATTAGCAGGGGTGTAGATGGAAATTATATATATATATATATACACTGCTCAAAAAAATAAAGGGAACATTGAACAGACAACAGGTAGAAATGAGAGATTTTCAACTGATTTCAAAGATTTTTATTAATTGAGATCTAGGATGTGTTATTGTAGTGTTCCCTTTATTTTTTTGAGCAGTATATATATAATATATGTGATATATATATGTGATATATATATGTGATATACTATATATATATATATATATATATATATATATATATATATATATATATATATATATATATATATATATATATATGTGCTCGTTTATGCTTGTAGATGCTAGATGTCGGATGGGGTCAATATTAATCTGGAGGGGACATGTCCCCCCCGTCCCCAGTGCCATCTGCGCCCCTGCCCATTAGTGAGTTCTCTACCTGAGAGTCATTTATCCTAGTCTATATATGGTATATTGTGTATAAATAGTGTGTGTACATTGCTGGCATAGGCGTGCAGACATAGACATCTAAAGCACCACCAACTCTGCCTTTTATCAACGAAAGTGCCTTTTTGAAACTTCGCTTAATATATATATATATATATATATATATATATATATATATATATATATATATATATATATATACCAGAACAGGATATAATTATCATTATTATTAACATTTTACTGAGGTCTGTTTGAAATGATCTTTTGAAAACCTGCGCGATTAAAAACAATGCCCTGAAATGAGCCACCACCTTGCACACACCCGACCTCTCTCTTCCTTTAACACCAGATGCGCTGCAGCAGCAGTTCAGTTCAGCGAGGTAAAGGAAGCGTCTTCAGCACAGCACACACGGTCACAGATAGACTTCTTCTCCCGTGCCCCACCAGCCAGGTCACATACACATCAAGTAAAATAGTACCGTTTGCCCTCTAAGCCCAACGTAATATCATTTTGTTGTGCAGTAAAATGTCTCGTATAACACCATCCTTCTAAACATTTTAGCCGACTGGTCACCTGATAAACTAGTCGCTCTAGCCCAAATCAATGATAGATAACGTGAGGACGACCACATACAAATAATTAAGGTAAAGTTTGCAAATCTATGTGGTAAGCTGAACGTTTTCTGTTGTATAGGTTTTGTTAGGCAACATAAATTAACACATTCGTTTGTGAAAGAAGAAACTGGAAGTTCCCCATTACCTGTGAAAAATGCCCATCTGCATTCATGTAATGACAACACTCAGTAGCCTATAACTCCTTCTCGTACTTTTTGGTCTTTTTACTTAATTGTAGGCATTGATTGATTTACTAATTGCAAAATATATGCAACAAGGCCTGCAGACAGTGGAACAGAAGTTAACTGAAGGACTTAACAACGACTGTAGGCCTATATAGTTAATATTGGATATGGATTTAATCAGTTGGTGGTGTGGATTTAATCAGTTGGTGGTACCTTTCTCAGCTTTTTAATGAATGAAAAACATTAACTTGCACTTTTTGTAACTTAGACCAATAAGTGAACTACTCAGGTACAGTCTATGACCCAGCAACACTGGTCACTCTATCATACATAATTATTTGATTGACTTGACTTCATGAAAGGGTCACTCTTTAAGTGTAGCACTCAAACATCAGTGTGGTGCCATAGGCCACTGTTTTGTTAGTCAGTGAAATGCACTGCATTTTAAGAATAAAAATCAATGTGTCTCTTACTCCGGAGATCCTGATAACAGCATCATTGTATCAGCATGCTGGCCCTTTTGGTGTATGGTGAACTTCTCAACAGCGCCATCTGGCGAATCTACCCAGTGCACAAGCAGCTCAAGTTACATCTCAGGCTGCGCTTTTGTGGAGTCTGATCAAGGAAGTGGTTCGCTTTTTGTGTCGAAGCAGTTTTTGTTTTTCAGTTACTGCTGTGGTTATGGCTAAGGGCATACTCACACTAGGCTCTGTGATCCGGGCCCGGGCATGGTTCCCTGCCGAAGCACGGTTCGTTTGGCTAGTGTGAGCGCTCCAACCGTGCCCGGGCCCGGATCAGTTAACCGTGCTCGGGCCCGCTTGAAGAGGTGGGCCAGGGCACGATTCATGTGGACTCGGGCACGGTTCGCTTCTAGTGTGAGCGCTATCCATGCCCGGGCCGGCTTGGTGCCTCGTCTGATTGGTTCATTTCGATTAGCAGACAATCGTTGTGTTAAATTATCAATAAATCTGTGCTTGCACCGTGTTTCTGCACTCCCAAAACGACTCCAAAAATACAATAAAAAGAGAATCGTGAACTCCATAGTGTTGTGCAAGCGCGCTTTTTTTCCAAATAAAGTCACGTTGTGATGACGTAAGCGTGCTCGGGCCGGGTTGCTGAAGCCAGTGTGAGTGCAGGCCAGAGGGGATAACCGGGCCCCAGCACGGAACCAGCAAACCGTGCCTAGTGTGAGTACGCCCTAATTTCCCACACCTCACAGATGTCTGTGATTCTGTTTATCAGACAGAATAGACCTGAAGGACTTGGCGCTTCTCTCCTTCGTCACATCCAGCAGGGTGAACTACTGCTCCAATAGGAAGGAGAAAACACAGGATGTGCTGATGTGGTCTGTGCCTGCTGAAGCCGAATGAATGTGTATGTATGTACTAAAGTAATAAAGAATTGCAAAGAGTGAACACATTTTAATGTTTTGAATCTGTACAAAACACAAATGAATAGCTAGTAATGGAGCAGATTATGCTCAAATTAAAGCCTTGCTTAGACTTCAGACATTCTCTTTGAGTCATCATTTAGGGATACAGTATCTGTAGCAATAGTAGAAAAAGTACCAGGAAAAATGAGATGACTGACCCCATGAATTTGGCCTGAACATCTCCAATCCCTTTATCAATGAACACTTTCTGTTAATGTATTTGGGGTGGCACTGCTGGGCAGACCGATTTGTAATTCAAAACCTGCAGTCATGCCACTTCCATGCTGAGTTCTCAAAACGGAGAATTCTCCCAAATAATATCTAGCCAGGAGTTGTCTGTGTTCAAAAACTGAATTGACCAATGGTGATCATCACTTATAAAACTCACCAATAAGGCAACAGTAATCAAATGGCTGACGACTGAAAGTATGAGGTATTAAGCGGCCAGTGAGTGACCTCTTTTACCAGGGCTCAGAATTTTTATTGTTGTAGTGTACAGTATTTAATCTTACATATTAACATATTTTCATTCTTGTTTAAAGATACATATTTTACCTTTATTACCTTTATATATTAATTAATTAGTTAATCCATTAAATTATTTTGTGCGGTGACATCTTTGTTTCATAACAAAGAAATGGCAGACACACAACAGGCATGCTGAAAGTGTGGTAATATAGAAACAAGGCTTGTGCACATGTAACAGTTATTTAATGTGCCATAAAGTATGAGAAGCCCACACAAATTACATACAAAAGCATTTATACAAAAGTAAGGGTCAGTAAGTCTTGATCATTCATTTCTCTCCCTTCTGTCTTTTCTCTCTTTTTTCTCCAATGTCTCTGTGCCTCTTTATTCCTCTTTGGTACCAGAGTCAGTAAAGAAAAGACGTTCACTAAACATTGCTAATCAAATTCTGATGGAGGAACAACACCGAGCTGGTTAAAGCTGTCAGGGTTCACACTGGAATACTCCACTTCCTGTAGAAGGGAAACAATTATGAAAAACAAGTATGATTGACATCAAAGTTCTGTTTATGGCGCATTGGTAAATCTGTAATCTACCATTAAATCTGTAATCTACCATTAAATCTGTTCAGGACAAATCTAGAATCTACCATTATAGCTGAAGGTCTCATTGCAGTAGGCCTCAGTGTGTCTCGATTCCCTGGTGAGCACAAAGGAGCCATCATCATGACAACAACAGCAGTAACAACAATAATAACAACAACAACAATAATTAGGCCTACCATTGTTTTGTTTTCCCTGAGCATATGTTCCACGGTACCTGAAATATCATACATGCATTATTAACAGCCAGGCCTATAAAACATCAGTCACAATTTCAGTTTTAGTTTTTGGTTTTTTACTAAAATGAGTAAAAACAAACCCCTTTATTGTAGTGGCTGACTGTAAATCTAAGAGGAAATAAATAACAATAAATAACCACACTGCAACCAGCAATCTATAATATGTTATAAACAATGCAACGATGTAATTCACACATTCAGATTCCTAACTGTTTCAGAGCTATACAGTAAGGCATGTTCAAGCCTCAAATTTCACATTCCTAGAATAGCGTGCACAAGCTTTACACAAATTTCTGTACTTTTGAATAAAAGCCTTTGATTTCATATTCACCTTTGTGTAAATAAACAGCAAGGGTGACCGTCACAGCAACAGTAAGAAACACAGCCGCGATGCCCGCATACAGCAACCAGATACATGCAGAATCTGAATAATGTGATAGCAATAATGTATTTTAGTGGATACTTAATGATTTATTACAATTTGTATTAATAACAGACCTACAGATAATAAATGCATACATAAAACGAAAGACTGGTTTGCTATTGCACAATTTTCCATTAGAAAAACAATCATACTAATAGACCTACTATAAGAATTTTTCCGTACTTACCCCTGTTCAGAGTTTTTGAGATTTCCACGCCGTCGTACATGACTACACACTCAATATGTGTGGCCTTCGCCCATTCCTCTGCTGTAATTGTAATTGTAGCTCGTGTGTACTCGTCGGCTGAATCGCTGTTCTCTGTCCATGCTGACTCCGTCAGTCCAGTGCGATTGCTTTGGTCAATAATCCAGACAACGCGCACCTGTGAAGGTACCGCTCCCTTCACCAGACACTGGAGTGGACCGGTGGGTCCGACGAAATCCGAAGGGGAGTACATAATGATGGACGGCATTATCGGACCACGATCTACAATAGACAACTGTATTAGAATAGTCAGTATCGGGGTTAGCGCAATATAACGTGTGAATAAAAATAGGAAGACATTGCTTAAACCTTCTTTGATCAATTAAAACCACTGGCTTCAAGTGCCATCATCTGATTTTGTCCACTTGCCTGTGACGATGACTCTCGTGCCGTTTCCTACCATAACAACTGCACTAAATAAAACTGCGCAATAGTAGGTGCCCGAGTTTTTAATGGTTGCACTGGAGATCGTCAGGCTACACGATTCTCCATCATCTTCCGGCTTGACATCCGTAGACACGATGTCACTGATGTCTGTAAGTTTTCCAGTCCTGGGGTTCAATTTATGCCAAAATGTTGAAGAAAAGCAATACGTGACCTTACTCTCGCGCTTACATTTTATAGTAAATGGGTCACCGACTGACACGTGTATAGTCCCAGGTGATTGGGTCACCAGAAATGACAGAGATGCTACAGAAAAGATTACAGTTAAAACACAATTAAATACTATTAAATAACACAAATACAATTCAAACATACACAAAATGTTCAATAACAAAATATAACAAGCAAACGAAAAAAAGTAACTTAAAAATACCAGCAAGCCTGTTTATTTGTTTATTCTGCTCAGTAAAATATAAGTAACAGTTTTGCTTAAAAATCCACAATTAAATATCTTATTTGTATATATCTTTGCATATTTTAATTGTAAATAAACAAATACAAAAATAAAAATAAACAAATCCAGAAAATATTACTGTATATGCAATATATTTATTTATTAGAATTAATATCTAATAAAATTTTAATATTATTTTAATATACAGATATGTAAACCATGCAATGTTGTTATCTGCATACCATTACTATAGCTGGTGCATGGTGTGTTAATACATTTTATTTCTTTATAACTTCATGTAGTATTTTATTTCAGAATATAATCTTAGTTTAAGTTGTGGTCTAGTGTATTCAATTGCAACTAGGAGAGAAACAAAGAAGAAAAACTTACTTTTCACAGCGTAAGCAGCACAAAGAAGCAACACCCAGAATCCCATGCTGAAGGTTTCAAAGAGCATTCGCCACCTCTCTCTCTCTTATCTAACCCATCTTGAGAAGTCAGTGGGAGGTTTCGCTTCTCCTCTGCTCTGAAAGCAGCAAGGTCAGCTCACCCTTTACCAGCAGAACATCAGGACGACCATCATGAACCAGTTCCCCTCCAAGCAGCGTTACAGACTGATCAAGAACAGCCAATGATGTGTACACAAGGGATTTGTAAGAATTTTTTTCAGCTGCAACATGTAAAGTTCATAGACTCCCTTGGACCTGTACTAAAGGCAAAGACATAAAGACTCCTGTGTTTTGGGTTTTTGTATTGAGAATGTGAGCAAGTGAGCGTCTCATGTTGTTGAGAATGTTGAGAATACCAGAAACACATTCACCTTTCAACTAACCTTTGAATGAACTGTTTTTGAAAGCCTACTACCTTTGCACCTCTTTTTTGTAACATTTTAGTGGTTACATTTTGTAACCACAATGCTTACTAAGCATAACCTAATCTTGCAGGCATTAAAGAAAACTCTTACCAAAGCAGTGGCGTGCACAGACATTTTGGGGGGTCAAGTGCTCAGGGGGGAAATGGGCACTTTTAAGCACACGTTGAACACTTCATTATAAAAAAAATTACACGCATATGTTGAATGAAATTTGACATTTATTTGTAACATTCTCTAAACGTGAGTTTTCAACCGAAAAAAGTCACACCACCAACTGATTAAATTCATATCCAATATTAACTATATACAGTCATTTTTAAGTCCTTCAGTTAACTTCTGTTTACCCTCCACTGTCTGCAGGCCTTGTTGCATATATTTTGCAATTAGTAAATCAATATAGGCCTACAATTAAGACAGTAAAAAGACTGTAAAGTACGAGAAGGAGTTATAGGCTACTGGGTGTTTTCATTACACGAATGCAGATGGGCATTTTTCACAGGTAATGGGGAACTTCCCGTTTCTTCTTTCACAAATGAATGTGTTAATTTATGTTGCCTAACAAAACCTATACAACAGAAAACGTTCAGCTTAACACATAGATTTGCAAACTCTATATTAATTATTTGTATGTGGTCGTCCTCACGTTATCTATCATTGATTTGGGCTAGAGCGACTAGTTTATCAGGTGACCAGTCGGCTAAAAATGCTTAGTAGTTTGGTGCTGTATGAGACATTTTACTACACAAGAAAATGGTTTCACGTTGGGCCTAGAGGGCAAACGGTACGATTTGACTTGATGTGTATGTGACCTGGCTGGTGGGGCACGGGAGAAGAAGTCTATCTGTGACCGTGCGTGCTGTGCTGAAGACGCTTCCTCCCACTCGCTGAACTGAACTGCTGCTGCAGTGCATCTGGTGTTAAAGGAAGAGAGAGGTCGGGTGTGTGTGAGGTGGTGGCGCATTTCAGGGCATTGTTTTAAAGGTTTTCAAAAGATCGTTTCAAACAGACCTCAGTAAAATGTTAATAATGTTTTTTTTAACCGTTTTAAAAAGTTTTAAAAGGGCACTTTTGTTGATAAAGGGCAGAGTTGGTGGTGCTTTAGCACCACCTGATGTCTATGTCTGAACGCCTATGGTTCCAAGGCCTGATGGCTGTGTGTGTTTCTTCTTGAGTGGTGTCTTTGAGCTCAAGTTTGTTGCTGGAGTCCAGGAGGTTGACTGAGTGAACCAAGACAAAGCTAATGCATTTTTCCCTTAAATAGAATAATAATAATAATAATTTAAAAATAATCATATACAATGTACAGATGATCGTCAAATTAGTTCATTATAGTTCATTCATAATTAGAATTTTTGAAATATAAGTACAATCTGAAATGTTTATGAAATTCATCAAAAAACATTTTTATACTATATTTCTATTTTTTCATACTGCATCTGCTGCCCATATTAAATCAGTGCATACCATGTGTTGACTATTAAATGTTTACTGATTTTAATGTGCTGTAGAGAAAAGGTGTCAAAAATGACCTGAAATCCAAACTGCAATCTGCAGTCTTCTAAAACTAGATGTATGTAAAACTAGATGTAACACACATACTAAAAAAATGTATGTGTGTACAGCAATTTTCTGTTAAACTCCCAAACTAACAAACTGTTTAATTGGCTCTGTGACACTCAGCATGTAGTTTTAAATATTTAATTCCAAACATACAGTAAAAAAAATCACCCTTATGATTACTCAAAATTAACAACAATGTCAAATGACACCGAATGAATATGTAACCCCAGCTAAATCAGCATGGTGACATTGGCCTTCATTGCATGTCATGACACTGTCAACATACACAGCAAGCATTCATTTAATAGAAGTGAATTTAAGTTTGTACACTCTGAAACATCAGGCTCAAGCACTGACACTTTGGTTTTCATTCATGCATCTTTGTTTTCACAGCCCACCTGCTGCAAAGATAACCCTTTAAGTTGCCCTGCACAAAACCCAAAGCGTGTTGCTTTCACGCAGGTGCCGTCTCGTGATTGACAACACGCAAAAAAGCAGAGCGAAATTCAGACCAGGTGCACCGATTTGTACGTTGAGGGTCTGGTCTCACATCCTGCTCTGACTTTGAATGTTGAAGCGGTCTCTGTTCTAACCACTGGGACCCAGGCGGGAGGCCAGCAGCGTGGTTGAAGAACACATGGGTCGATCCCCACCCACAGCTCAGATACCCTTTGTGGTTTCACAGACTTATGTACATGGGTCTCAAACCTGCGAGTCTGTCTCATGCAATAGCAAACCAGTGATGGTAGTTGCAACAAAGGCAAACATTTGTGTGCACCGAGATAAAGGAATGCTCTTTGCAAAAGAGCAAAAAAAGAGAAAAAGTATGGCAAAGCAAAGCACTCACAAATTAACAAAAAGAAAAGTTTTATCTGTTCATTTGCTGTCAGGTAACATATCATACAATTGTACACTGTTGCTGTACATTTTGACTGTAGAATCATGTAAAAATAATATCTTGTATTGAAAAAATAATGTAAAATTATAATTATATATTTTAAAAAATTATATGCAACATATTATTTTTTACATCATTATACAGCATATGCTATGATATGATATGCTGGTTATTTACTGTGTAAAAATTTATATGTATAATCACATAATTCTGTGTAGCGTTATTGTGTTATTGTATATCGTGCTACACTAAACCTCCCCACTTTCATGTTTTCATTTGCAAATATGAACGTGACTTTATTGTCTCTCCAGGAATACATACAGAGTGTGAAATACAAGTGGAGTCTACATCTCACAAATCTGTAATGTTCTTTTAAAATACATACGAATTTCACGTTTTCTGTAAAGCAATTGGATTGTAATACATTAGTAAATGAATTGAAAATTGTTCACATGAAAGTAAGTAAATTGTAGCAAGGCAGCAACAGAGGAGTGTGTGTGTGTGTGTGTGTGTGTGTGTGTGTGTGTGTGTGTGTGTGTGTGTGTGTGTGTGTGTGTGTGTGTGTGTGTGTGTGTGTGTGCGCGCCAGGGTGTGTTTTGTTTTCAAACATTTTTCAAATCAAGACAGATTTCAGATTTGATTGTACCGCTTGGGAGTCTTTATGTTGTAAATGTATATAATCACGTTCCTAAGTTAAAAATGAAAAATGCACTAATTATTATTATTATTAAAGAGTTTGTATGCCCAAGAGTCATAGTAACACATCCTGAACAGTTGTTATAGAGGTTTAGTCTGAGCTTGGTGTTCACAGCAGATTCACTTGGATGGTTTTACATCCACATATTTGAAAGAAACACAATACGTAAGTATGCGAGGCTGATCCATGTCAATGCAAGCTAGCATAGCTACACTTTATTTGAAATTTCAGCACATTGTTGTATTTTTATACACTCATTCACACATTCAGACAATATAAACAAACAAACAGAATGTGACAAGTTTGGCTAAGTAGTGTTATTACTGCATTTTCCAAAACTTGTCCAAACTTGTATATTGCACTTCCTGTGAACAAAAAATACTGAAACAAGTAAGGTCTCAAGAGTATTTGTGGTATACAGATACAGATAAAGTTCATCATACCGTTATATTCGATCCCTCTGCAGTGTGTGTACAGCGTCTCTCTAACAGAACAAACAATATGCATCATTTCGTAAATAGCACAAAAGACAATCCTCCAGTTCTATCAATATTAGGCATATGTGACTTTTTGCCACAATATCAAACTGACTGACAATAAGCACAAACACATTTGCTACATTACGCTTCAGTTCTACAACTTTGAAATCACTGGTTATGACTAAAATAATAGTAAAAATACAAAATGATATTTGATTTTTCTTACCATTCTGACATCTGCTTTGAGATTTCTTGTCAGCAGATCTGAAATTTAAAAAATATATTAAATTATTATTAATTATTGTTAAAGATATTACAAGCTGAATATTTGGTATTACCGTATGAAGAGACACAAACCTCTTGTTTGGGCCTTGTTTTCTTGCTAAAAGAAAAGTACAAACTGTAAGTGAAGTAAATTATGAACTTCTTCTGTAGTGAGTTTTTTGAGTGTTTGTGCTTTTCTTCTTTTACCTCTGTGTAAGAAAACAGTAGCAACAACAACCCCAACCATGATGAGCAACACTGAACCAGGACCCACATACAAAATCCATGTACACACACGATTTAAGCCTGTAAAGAGAACTGAACATTACGACAGCAAACATACTCAAAATAAAATAACATTGCAACATTACACATTCATATCATAACCACATTTTCCTGGTGCCGTTATTACATTGAAAAACATTATATTCTAACCACCTGTTTTCAGGGACTTGGAGAAATTTTTTCCACCAACTTCAACAATGCACTCAATCTGGATGCCATCCATCCAGACGTCTGAAGAAAGAGTAAGAGAAGCTTGTGTGAATTCTGAAAATTCAGTGCGCTCCTTCCAGCCGGATTCTGTCCATCCAGTCTGTGCTGTCCCACTTACAACCCAGAAAATACGAGCCTCATGTGGGACAACCCTGAACACGAGACACTGCAGAGACACGCTAGACTCCAGACTCTCGTCTGGGATGTACAGTGTGATTGTAGGTTGGGTATTGGGTTCTGTGGGTTGACATGAAATTAACATGTAATATAATTTACACACATTTAATACAGATCTGTTGTATACTAAAATAAACATTAAAACATATACTGATGCCTACCTGTTACAATGACTTTGGAGCCATTGCCTATGTATGCTATAACAGAATATAAAACACTGCAGTAGTATGTTCCAGAATCATCTACAGTCACATTGTGGATGAGTCCTGAGCATGAACTATTCTCTTGATCACTCTTGATCACTACAGCGGTGGCCAATTTCAGCTCTCTCATTCTTGGATGTATTTTATACCATGAAATCCCACTGCATGCTGCCATTACACTTTCTGTATTGCACGTCAGTGTAACTGTTTCACCCAGTGGCACTTTGACTACTCCAGGTGTTTGAAACACAGCTGGACAAACACCTGTGAAGCAGACAGTATCGAGACATTGTAAATATGAGACACAAAGAAAGAAAGAAAAATTACAAATAGCACAAAAAAATAAACACAAAACCTATAACCTGTAGCATCTCAAGAGCAGAATGAGCAATGTAAAACTACAAAAATGAAATTCATATACAATAACAATGGAAAATATTAAATTTCATCAGTAATATAATTGATGATCATGAATCTTATATTTGATATATATACACTTACTTTTAAAAGCAAATAAGAAAGAAACAAACAGTGTCCATGCCATGATGAAAGCCTCAGAGAGCTTTAAGAACCACCTTCTTTTATCTCAGGCTACATCAACAGACTTACATAATCTTACATGTCCATCAGATTTTACATCCCCTGCCACGTAAAATTAACGTCATCAAAATGGACCAGTGTACCAGCATGGATGTTAAATTAAAATAAAAACGAGGACTCACAGGATACTTTACCAGAATGGACTAGCATAGTAATCAACTGAATACGTAAAACGTGGTATATGATGATCTTTCCTTAAGGTTGACCCATGAAAACTCCAAGCTTGTGAGAATGTATGGTGCAGTGAGGTGTATTCTTCTGTAGCATTGATGTGAAGAAGTATCCACCAACTACAACAGTTTCATTGTGCAATTTCATTTATGGTGCAATTTCATCTGCTCGTTACGCGTTGCACTGCAGTAAGAGAAAACAAGTATCGCTTGTTTTACGCTGCGTTCCCGCTCTGCTCTCTCTCTCTCTCTCTCTCTCTCTCTCTCTCTCTCTGTTTAATCATCTAAACATTTTGTTAATAATGATTCGAGTAATATTTTTGTCCAAGTCAATAAATGGAAACTTATCTTCCTAACGACAAAATCAGAAAACGTTCGTGCTTATGTTTTGTCACATGATGATGGTATAATAAACAACACAGCAGACAACAGCAGACCTTTCTTGAATTATTTTTAAATCAAGACAGCTAGAATACAAATGTAGGCTACTACAGTACAAATCCATTTTTAAAACATAGCACAAATTAATTGTGTTCCTCTTCCTTGCAGTCCCAATGCTGATATCCTTCCATTGATCGCAGGTGCCCGATGACTTCATTTCTAAGGGTATCGACACTGCACTGCAGCGCACGGTCCGCATTGTTGTAGCCAGAACATTTCAAAGCAAAGTTATAAAAGTTTTTGACTGTAAATACGCGAGGTTAGTGTATGTATAGGTGTTCAGGTATCACTTTATTTTACATTTTAGTGTCAGTTGTGTTTTGTCCTCACGCATTCCTACATTCAGAGGATGACAAAACTGAATTTGAGCACGCCTGGCTAAGTAGTGATAATACTACATTTTACAACGTATAGCCTACTGTCCAACTTATACTGTCCAAACAAAAAAACTCAGGTGTTTTTATGGTATACAGATACGGGTGGAGCTCAACACACCGTTGTTTGGTTCACCCGCAGTGAGTCCCCATCATCTTCCTAGAGAATCAACAAAATGCACATAAATCTCTATATTTCTCTCTCACATCTGCATAGCGATCAGGTGTAGCCGACTGTACGTCGCCGAGTCATAACAAAGCCAAAACCTCCAGTACTGCACACATAGAAGAACTTAATAGTTCACATAAGACCTTTATTTACATTAAATACCAAAACCCATAAACAATATTTACAAAACATTAATATATTATTATATTAATAGTTATTCATCAATTATATTTATTATGATTGTGTTATTTATTGAAAATATTAGCCAATTCTATATAATCTTACCCTGATTTTTTGTTTTATTTTACCTTTCTGACGTCTGCTTGGAGTTTTTTGGCTAGCAGATCTGAAATGAAAATATGTTCTATTGTTAGAAGTGGCATTACTAGCTGCAGTACAATTCCTAAAGTATCTCGTTCTATAGTGTTTTGAGTTGGTTGTGTTTTTCGTCTTTTACCTCTGTGTAAGAAACCACAAGCCCAACCATGATGACATTGTTTAACAGCCAGTTTTCAGGTCATTGGAAAAAAATTGCCAGCAACTTCAACTCAATTTATAAAGAGTTAGAGAAGCTGTCCCGGCCTGTGCTGTCTCTCATACGGCCCAGAAAACACGAGCCTTATCCGGTACAAGCCCGAATACGAGGCAGAGACACGCTAGATCCCGGCCTCTAGTCTGGGGGTGCAGTGTGTGATTGTAGGGTACTGTGATCTGTGAACATGTATTCATTTTTTAGATATCAAGACCAGGTGACATTTAGGCTACAAGCTGTAAATAATTACCATACAGGAAGTGTAGAAACGACCTGTTGTGTAGCCAGATATCGATGCGCAATTACGCACATTATTAAAAGGCTTATTTCATAGTTGCTTGTGCAGATGTGCGCTTCATTTAATATATGTAAGTCTACACTATACAGTTCTACCAACCGGCAGCACGTCTGCATTTGAACACATGTATCTTCTGCATTTGAACACATCTATTACGGATCACAGTTGGTGTCGCAGCTCTGGCTGCAAAAGACTTTGCGAGGTCGATGCTAATCTGAAAATCTTCTTTCCTCCTCCCATGTCTTCTTATTCCTACCTCCACTGTCTGTTCGTCACCGCCGCAGGGAGAAACTGAAACATTAAGCCTACATAAAATAAATCACAAAGAGTGGTAGCTACACAATGATGCATCGGTCCGAGTTGGTCTTCAGTGTGGACTGACGTTTTTGAAGGGTATTTATCAGTCATCTAATGCGCCACTGATAGCTATAAGATAACGTTGTAACTTTAAAAGCAACCGATACTGTAGAGAGAGGACTAGACTTTTTCTTCGATTCATCGACACCGGATCATCGGGTTATTGGGTTCACCTGCAGCAAGTTGGATTATGAGTAAGCTTTTCTTGCAGCGCTTAAACTGGACTAAGTCATAATTCTGCATAATTTTATTCACTCAGAAAAGTTTACCATATGTTTACCAAATGTGTGTGTGTGTGTGTGTGTGTGTGTGTGAGAGAGAGAGAGAGAGAGAGAGAGAGAGAGAGAGAGAGAGAGAGAGAGAGAGAGAGAGAGAGAGAGAGAACGTGAGCACTACCAGTGCCCGTCTGCTCGTCTGGGTACTAAACACGTTTCGCTATAACCACCACTAGATGGCGCACGTGTCCAAGCCAAAACAGCCGGCGTCACCTTGTTACTGGTGGACAAACAAAAAAAAGATGAACACAGTAAAGGTAGTGTCCTTATCAAGTGTGCGAGCAAGGACTGCACCATTTACACTTTAATTGTCTGTCACTTTTTAAAGGACTCAAGGTAGACGTTGTGTATTGTGCTGGGGGGTTTTATAAGGTCTTTTGCAGCTATTGTGTGTGTGTAGAAGTGAAGCTGGGTTGATAAGGGAGAGACACAGACACACCGGAGAGACACAGACACACCGGAGAGACACAGACACGCTGGACATTATGTGAGTAACTATGGTAACGGGGTGCATGGTTCTCAAGCTTGAATGTGGTTTAAACTAAGTTGGGACGTTTAGCTCGGCTGAGTCACTTGACTTTACAGAGTGAACTGTGTGTTTAGGAAACGTGTTTTTTGCAGATAACGTTAATTAGACGAGGTTGAGGTTAAATCCGTGTCAGAAGGAGCACATGTAACGTGACCTGCTTAGCCAGCAAAACAAGCAGCTAGCTGAGAGAGTCACAGCAAACACGGAGCAAAACAACCAGTTAACCCTCAACTAACTTTAACTTGAACTTTAACTAACCTGCTTAGGCAGCTTTACACTGAGCAAAACAGTTAACCTCAACCAGTTAGCTAGCTAGCAGCTAACGTAAACCAACGTGTTATTCTGTTTGGATAAATCCAAATATTTTAATCTCCATCATGTTCGTTACCGTTTCCTCTGTTTGCTCTTCGTGTCTATTTTGCACGCTGTATTGATCATTCAGCTGGTGGCTTATGTGAGCTAACTAATGTTATATCTCTAGTGGTCCTCGCTAGCTGGGTTAGCTGCTGTCACCCACACAGGGTGATGTGAACAGCAGGTCTGTGGTGGCCACAAGTGTTGGTGCCACGCACATGTTATTCTAGGAGTACACGTTTTGAAGTAAAGAAACGCATTACTAGAAATTTTCTACGGGTCTGTGTTTAACCTAATTAGATGGCTGGCTGGCTTTTGTTTTTCCAGCTCACGCTAGTTGCCGATACACACGTGTGTGTGTGTGAGTGTATCTGGATATTGACTGTAAAATCTGCTACAACCCCTAGATTGGTCCCTTTATGCACATCAGTCTTTACCGTTTGGTACTTTAACGGTGCCTCAGTCGTTTGTGCTGCTCTTATTATTGTTCTTGACAGAAGGGTAAGCCAGCATGCCGTGCAACAGTGTGTGTGTGTGTGTGTGTGTGTGTGTGTGTGTGTGTGTGTGTGGGTCATGCTGCTGCTTGCTTGGGTTCAGATGAACGCATGGTGGTCTAATAGCACACAAGAGGCTCTCCACTCTTGTGCTCGAAAACAATAAGCCACACCATAGAAAGAGCTCACGTCCTCCCATGAGACCAAGTAGTATAAGGTGAGGTGTGTGTTCGTTCGTGTGTGTTCTCGTGTGCGTTCTCTGGCACCAATTGTGGATTTATCTCTATTGGTGTCGTCTTCGTTACACGGAGTCCTTCTATGAGAAGTAAAATGGTTATTGGTCTGCTGCCACAATCACTATGTTCATTTTCACACCTAAATCACGTAACGGAGCCATGCAATTTATCTGACTCCTTCAAAGCCCTTTAACCTCTCATAACTTTATTATATTTATTATATTATTATTATTATCCACACCCAGTCTAAGTCTTGTGTAGTGGTGTGAAAGGAAGCGGTTTTTTTGGGGGGGGGGGCATAATTTTCCTCCACCCTTCCCTGTCTGACCCCATTTTTTTCTTTCCTTTTCTCATCCACTTGAAGCTTATGTGTGAAGTCATTTTAAATATTTATTACAAATATTTAAAAAGAGAATATTTAGGTATGCCCATCATGCCTGATCAACTAACTGTCGTATCTTCCTTTGGATTACTTGCAGGTTCAAATGACATCTAGAAATCTTACCTGGTTGGTTATTCCTGACCTTGCTCATGCTCTTAATTTTTATTGGCTACTGTGCCGATCGTCTAGTTGGCATTTTGCCTAGCTGTGGAAGGGACACTTTTGGCTGTCTGGGCGTTTTCAGCTGTGTAGGTGGAGGCCGTTTTTTCAGTTAGGATCAAGCACTTTGCCAACAGCATAGATAATGAGATTAATTATAATGAACAACACCATATTCAACCCACATGGCTTTGTCAGAAAGACTGATCCAAAATGTTCCAGGTTAATAGTGACTCACTGATATAGACTAGCCAAATTTAAAAGGTCTGATCTAGACTCATATAAAAATGGACTTAAGTCTCAGTTCAGACTGATGTGATAAAACAAAATAACACTGACCCACAAAGATTGATTCAAACTGAATCCAGGTTATTTTAAAGCATTTTTCTTTGGTGTGAATGCCTTGCATGTCAGTGTTACTGTACTTAGGAAACAGGGTCTTGCACAGTACAGAGTAGTAGAAGGTGAACTAGAATGTGCTTACTTGAATTGTAAGACACAATGTCATGTTCTTCCTTAGAAGGAAGTCATTAGATGAAGAGAACAGAAGGTCAGGCCCCACAGTGGTAGCTTTCAACAACACAGTACGGTTAAGACTCCACCACTGTGGAGGTGGGCTGTGTGTACACCTGCTGCATTTAGGTGCATCTACATTGTAGGTGTTCAGTTAGATGTTTTAGCTCTACACGTCTAGGTTAGACATTTTTTTACTGCTTTGTATAGTGTTATTTATCTTCTAGCCTTTATCTAATGCATGATTACTCGTTGTATTTAAGTCTATTAGACTGTCCAGGACCTCTCTGTTATATGTGTTTGTGTAAGTAAGCAGTAAGTGAAAAAGTCTTGTGTCTCTGTTCTGGTGAATGCGTGACCTCTAACACAAGTCATGGGTTTAGTTTTCCTACACAGCAGCCAATTTAAGACACTGTGACATTGTGTGGTGGCAGATATGACTCGTCTTCCTACCTCTTAGACATCCGTCATTTTTGAGACGGCATCTTTAAACCGATATCAGGTTTGTGCATGTTATTACAGCCCATTTGACAGACGGTAGTACTGTGTTTCCGCCTACACCTCTGTTGACCGATTATAGCTTACCAATAATCACAATGCACTGTGTACAATGTGCTGTTAAACTTGTAGAGACTTGATGGAAATACATCTGCAAGTGCACTGAAGTTGCGTTTGTGTGTGTGTGTGTGTGTGTGTGTGTGTATGTGTTTCTATTACTGGTGAGTGCTATACCTCTGTTCTACCTGTTTGTTGTACTACGGGGATCACTGTAGATGTATTTCTCCATATTATTTAGTAACATATCTCCATATTAAAAGTAATATCATCCCTGGCTAGGTAGCTGGGAAACTATCGCCTTGTGTGCCATGTTCAACCCTGCACTGACATGGCTGCAAAAGTTGCAAAAGCTGTGTAAGATCTGTGCGTTAGCACTTGGCAAAAACCCATTAATTGGATGTAATTGGCAGCAGTGACAGCATTGACCTTCTGAGGGGGTATTGGGTGTTTTTAGCTCCCTGATTTAGAATTAGGCATGTGTTACACTTAACTGCAGGATGTAAACATGTCATGATAAGATCCTGCACATGCTGACTGTAAAATAGCTAAATCTAAGTCAGAGTATGTTATAGGCCATAATCTTTATGCTTGAGCACAAGGCAGTATGATTTCATTTGTAAGGTAACAGTTAAATAATTTGGTGGGTTGTTTTTCTGCTGTCTGCTGTGATTTATTAGAATTCCCAGAGAGCAAAGGAATGCCAGGATGCTCACTCAAACTCTTGCAAAATATTGAAAAGGCCAGGAATATTGTGATGGCCATTTGGCGAACAAATGCTGCATTGTCCGGGTCTAATGAAAGCTAGCTTCTTTTTTTTTAGCTTTGTGATAATTAGTCCCTTTTTCGGTCCCTCTTTCTGTCCATGATGGACAGAACACAAACAAGGCTCTGTGTCCCACCCAGAGAGCAAAGGGAAGTGGACCTGGGGACACACCTTATTCACATCCCAGTTCAGGTTCTGGGATTTAGTTTTTGCTCCATCATGGTAAACTCACACATTTGCAGCAGGCTTATTTTATCTTGGTAGTGAGTGAATTGAATTGCATGTTGATGACTGTTTAACCCCCCCCCACCCCCCCCTTCCACACTCCCTTTCACACATAGGTTTCACACATAGATTTTTAACTAAAACTATGGTATACATAGGTAGCTCCCTATGGTAAACAGTGTTGGGTTTAATTCACACAATACTCAACACACCACCCAGCAGCCCCCAGACACAGGAACCAGGCTTTGTTGTAGATAGGTAAGGAATATATTTGGTCTATATCTCATATACCATTTAACAGGGAACACTCACAACACACATTCTACATTACATCTCTCCAAACATTGGGTATTGGATAAAGGCGGTGATAAAGAAATGAACCAAATAAAACATACCACTCCTAACACCTAAAACGACACTTGCAACCACACTACAAAAACAACATGGCACAAAAGAAGCCTACTCTACCGCTAATAAAACAAGTACAAAGGTTACACCGCTACTCACCTAGGGTGTCTAGACAAAGGTTGACTACATGGTGTTAAAATGTAAGGGTGCACCCATCTCACCTCGCCAAGCCCGTGTCAACATTCAAACAGATCACAGGGACAGACAATAAAATAAATCACACATAGTAAACAGACACAACATCTGTGGTGTGTGTGGACCAACAAAACATCCTTCCTTCTGACTTTTATCCATGTCTGAGGCTCCACCCCAACAAGCCAACCTTGCAGAATAAAAGAAACAAAGGAAAACCAGGACAAAAATAGAGAAAACAGCAAAAATACCAACACAACAACACAAATGTCAACCATACGTGTCCTGGCACATAATTACATTTGGAAATTTAGAAGGATAAACATATCATGTCCAGTATTTTTATGGTTGATCACTAACCCACTCACTGGTTCAACTGTACAGTAGATTGCATTGCTCTACAAAGTACTGGCATGGGGCTTTAACCAGAAGGCCTTAGCTTAGTTTAACTTGCAGGTCAGCTGCCTTTGCTTAAATTAATCACATATGGCTTGTATACAGATGACACATTATTGACACATTTTTAAAGATTTATTAATTCCTTACATTTAAACTGTCCAGTTACAGTTGTATATAATTGTTTACTCAGAATGCTTTAAAAGTACTCAAAACACAACATCCACTCAAAACAAGCTGAGTTTTGCAATGTGCAAGTTTTGTCAAACTGACTAGATCGTTAAGAAATGAGATGAGCTGTTGGATGACTAATTTTACTTCTGTTTCAGTAGATTATTTTCTTGCTGGAATAAAGGCCTCATTTCTTATACTTCTACCAGCAGGGGCAGCTGAAAGTTCCCTGTTGGACTTTCCTCTGGTTCTCCAGGGTGCTGGTACTCTGTCAGCAGTGTGTTCAGGTAGTATGAGGAGTGAGAACAGAGCTAGAGTGGGTGTGTAGTAAAGGCCAGTAAGAGCACAGACAGCCCCGTAATGTACACACGGTCACTGGAATGACTGCACTGGTCTGATGGGAGTGACTCAGTGGAGCAGTAAGTCTCACTGTGTCTGTGTGTCAGGTGGCCTCACTCAAGGGATGACTAGAAATCTTCTTTTCTTGTGTAATTGTTAATGACGGGGAGCTATTGGTAAGGAGTGGGTGTGCATGTGTGCATGCTCTATTCCACAACGTCATGCTTGTTTGGAAACCTTGTGTATTACATAGAAATTTTAAATGTAAGCTGCAGCCTCCGTCCCCACACACACACACACACACACACGCACGCACACACACACTTGACTAATTTGGATTAAGACCAGAATTCTGAGCTACACCACCTTTATTTGAAGATGTTTTTAAGACATCTTTCTGAAGAGGAACCAAGCAAAAAAATAATAACCTATCCCACATGTCCATCCAAAGAACTGTACAGGTCAGTCCAATGAACTCTCTCTTGAGTGTATGAGGAGAATTACGACATAGACCTGCAGCTATGTTCAGAGAATCCCTCAATGATAGGTCCATGGTTCCAACCTGGAATCCGTGTGAGACTGAGTTTGTCAAAATACAGTTTGCACATGCACTCAAAAGGTCTATATATAAAATAAAATAAAATAAATTCACCCAAAAAATTATTGTAGACCACGCCTCTTCATTGTTGTGTGAACCAAATAACATCTGAGAAATTGCTGATGATACAGTATCAGAAAGAAAGTATGGCTAGATCTTAGCTTGACTTAAAGACTTGTTTTTCACAGGAGAACACAGAGTAAAAAATTAGTATTGATTGTTCTTGTTACTTGTTTATTATTGCTACTTATTGATATTGCATATTCTGCACAGCTCTGCCAAAACCAGTGTCTACATGGTGTGCATATACATATGGCACAAACTGCCCCTCTTTCAATGAATGAAGGAGATTGACAGTTATATGTATAGGTGCTTATGCTCATAATGATGTAAAAATGTGCGAGTATTCTGCTCTGCTGGGATGTTGAAATGAAAAGTGTCCATCTTGTTTGATTTTCAGCTAAACAATTATCCAAGAGAAAAGGAAAAAGGTATCATTGTAAGAACAGTTAATAATAATGTAGATTAAATGCACAGAATATTAAATAAACACTATTCTGTATGAAGGTAAATGTACTGCAAAACTTGAGGGCAAGAAGGACATGATTTGAGAACTTGTAAAAGCAAATCTGTACTTGTATTTTTAATTTGGTAAATTGTAAACTAAACGTTGCACTTGTATTTTTGTACACGAATTCAGCACAACTTTAAATCTGTCCGCCTCGAATTTTGCAACACTTATCTCAGTGTACTTGTTGCAAAACTGAATTATGCACTTGTACGTGGAAGTGGGCGGGGCAGTGGGGGTGGGCCATAAATCGTGAGTCATCTGAAGTGCTTAAAAATTCCTGAGAAATTATCCCTGATTAATCTCCGTCACTGATAGCACGCCAAACGACGGTACATTTATTTTATGAGCACTGATTTGCTAATACTGCAAAAATTGCAAACAGCATTAAGTCATCAATATTAAAATATGATGGAGAAAGTCACTTGATGAAAGCTTGAGTTGTAATGTCTTTATGATTTTATCTTGGCTAGGTAGATTACTAGCTATGCTAATATTGCCCAGACACATTATAATAGAGTTGGCCTGTCTACGAAAATGTGAAGGGAAACTAACCAGCTGGTTAACAAAGATAACAAACTAGCTAGCTAACTGTAGCTCAGTGATCACTTGTATGCATTTAAATGTGCTATATTTGTCAATTGTGATTTTTTTTACCGCAATTGAAATTTGTCCTCTGCTTTTTACTCCTCTGTGCAGTTAAAACACACACACACACACACGCACACACACTTGTGATTACTAGGGGGCTGTGGTGCACACGTGCCCAGAGCGGTGGGCAGCCCGGCACCCGGGGAGCAGTTGGAGTTAGATGCCTTGCTCAAGGGTGCCTCAGGCCTGGGAATTGAACCCACGACCCTACGGTAACAAGATCGTTTCCCTAACCACCAGACCATGACTGCCCATTTAACTTCAGTAGGGCTGCTTTACGAAATCTGTAGTTAAGTTCCCCTTAATCCACCTTCCTACCAGCTCTGATCTAAATTCATCTAGCTCAGACTTCTCAATGTGATTGCAAATCTGAACACTACAAACAATGATCTCCAAACAAGTGTGTGTTGGTACTGAACACTGCATGAAGGCTGATTGCTAAGGTCAGAGCTGGTGATCACTGAACTACAGTTAGCTAGGTAGTTCGTAATCTTTGGTAACCTTCACATTTTCTTAGACATGCCAACTCTATTATAATGTGTCTGGCATATAATGACATTACAACTCAAGCTTCTATCAAATGACTTTCTCCATCATATTTCAATATTCATGACTTAATGCCGTTTGCCATGTATATTAGCAAAATAGTGCGCATAAAATAAATGTGCCATTGTTTGGTGTGGCATCATTGACTGAGATTAATTAGGGATCATTTCTGCAGCAAGATTGTTTACTCGGGTTTCCAAACAAGCATGACGTTGTGGAATAGAGCATACACACATGCACACCCACTCCTTACCAATAGCTCCCTGTCATTAACAATTACACAAGAAAAGAAGATTTCTAGTCATCCCTTGAGTGAGTCCACCTGACACACAGACACAGTGAGACTTACTGCTCCACTGAGTCACTCCCATCAGACCAGTGCAGTCATTCCAGTGACCGTGTGTACATTACGGGGCTGTCTGTGCTCTTACTAGCCTTTGCGTTTTTTTAAGCACTTCTGGTGAGTCACGATTTATGGCCCATCCCCACTGCCCTGCCCAATTCCCCGTACAAATCAGTTTTGCAGCAAGTACACCAAGATGTGTGTTGCAAAAGTTGAGGCGGGAAATTGAAATTGAATTCGTGTACAAAAATACAAGTGCAACTTTTAGTTTACAAGTTATCAAATAAAAAATATAAGTACAGATTTTGTTTTGCAAGTTCTCAAATCAATGTCCTTCATGCTCTGAAGTTTTACAACATATTAACTTTCATAATTCTGACCCTAATCTACTACTGCCTACTAAATGCTGTGGCTAAATCCATTGAATTCTGATATGTTTCAGTTCATAGCTTGCACTGACAATAAATTGGCTTTGCTCAAGAAAACTGATGAAAGACATAGTACTACTGAACAGATTCCATCATGCCAATTAAACCACAATAATTTCACCATTCTCAGTTCTTTGGAGTTGACCTCTCTGGACTGTGTGGTATATAATCAGTACCTACAAGGTTTCATGCTGCTTTTAATGAGTGCTAATAGACTCTAAATGTAACTCCACCATGAACTTTTAGACTCCTACAGGTGAGTTTGAAGCAAGAACTTAAATCTCAGCAAAGCAACAAAAACATACTAAAGCAAGAGTACTCTTCAACTCAAAATTTAAAACAAAAGACTGATGAGGGTGGAGCTTAACTGCTGTCATTTGAACAAGTTTTTTAATACACATAAGCAATCATGCTGCTTTCTGATACCATTTTTTTCGATGTCATTATAGTCCTCCCTTTAGTTGACTGTTAAACGTACCATTTCAGCAGGACACCTCCCATATTCTGCACAGAATTATATTGTAGATAATCCAACTGTCCCAACTGTTTTTCTTCCTTCTGCAAATTTCACAGAATAATATAACATCTGTATGTGCTAACTGAGATGGACATAGATATGAAGTGACTGGCAGGAGATGTGGAAAACTGCTAATAAGTATGTCAAGGTCTGTCAAAAGACTAAGCACACAGACAAACCCTCTAACAACCCACAAATTAACCTTATCCAGGCAGTAGATTACCTTTAGCACATGAGTTCGATTGGGAAGAAGCCAATGAGATCGAAACAGTGATTGACAACAGAGTCACGTAATACATGTTTGTTCTTGACTGCATGAATAAACATGCAGTTGGTTTGCGGTGAAATTCTGGTTTAGCCTAATACCATTCAACTCACCACTTCTTGGTTCTTGGTAAATGTTATGCTGCTGTTATGAATCCTGTTTCTCAAGTGGCAATCTGGTTTGTAAAGATGGTTGATACGTGGGGATTAATGCTGGATCTGTGTGAAGAGCCCGTCTCCCAGTGATGGCTTGGTTACTTTGAAAAAGTAATCCAATTACTAATTACTCCTTTTAAAAGTAACTTAGTCACGTTACATATTACTTGATTTTAAAAGTAACTACAAGTTTCTTTAGTAGTTACATTCAGCAGCAAAATGAGTTTTTCCAATACTCTGGGTATTTCTTTACACTACCACATATTGTTACGGACAACACTGCACAGAATGACGTGAACGCGCTCGCGCTCTCACAGGTTCGCATGCGGAGTCGAGCGCTACGGTCAGACGCAAGTATAACTGAGCCAAGAACCCATATTATATATATTTTTACTAAGGAAAATAAAAATAGTAACGCACAGTTACTTGTATAAGTAACTTTAATCTGATTACAGGACTGGAAATAGTAACACGTTATATTACTTGTTACTGAAAAAAGGTAATATTAGAGTAACGCGTTACTGACATCACTGCCGTCTCCTGTCCGAACACCTCACTCGGGTCACTCCTGGTACTACGCATGAGGGATTGGTTTAGTTCTAGCATTACAGCTAATTAAAAGTTTAAACCATCACCAAACTGTAGCAATCTTTATTGTTTCTAAGGGCCAGTGTAAAAAGAGACAACAAATTAAGGACTACTAACCTCATGATGATGCTGTTGCCATGTTACAGCTTCTCTCTGCTTGGAAGAGTTCATGCCCTCACCCTCTCAGTGCCTTAAACATTTAAGAACAGCCCGAGTTATTTCAAATGTTGGGTCATGACTTCATAAGACTGCTTCCTCCACAAACATCCAGATGTATCTATACAGTGCAGAATGTTACACTGGAATTGTGCTCTAAGAGCACTTAGTTGCATGTCATAATACTTCACACTTGCATTTGACACTTCTTGGTGACAGATTTTTCATTTCATGTGGTGATATTTCAACTGCACAGAAATCAGACTTGTGTATATACAGTGTTGTTGATGTGACATCTCTCTTAGTAATATTAACAAAAAACAATACCAAAAATGTAATGGCAGTCACTTTGTATGATTATTGATGGCACAACAATAATTGTTTTAGAATTATTTGAGAAAAATAAGCAACAGCGAGAGGGATTGAGCCCATGGTAAGTCTTTATTACTAACCACCAGAGGTGTCAATTCCAGGTTCAGAAAGTAAAAGTCCTCACCAGGATTTTGCACAGGCTTCCTGGATTGTGTTGATTCCACAAATTTCACCTGGATTGCACTAATTAGAAAATCTGGCAAGCTTGAGCAAAATCCTGGTGAGGACTTTTACTTTATAAACCTGAAATTGACACCTCTGGTGGTTAGTAATAAAGACTTGACTGTTATTTAAAGCAATGCAATATTGTGCTAAGTCAATGAATAACCAGCAACTTTATGATGGCAGAGCATTTCTGCTACAATCAGGGAGTTAGTAATTGCAGGTTGGTATTTAGAAAGAAACTGAATTGAAACCTGGCAACATTAGATAAAGAATGAACAGGTTATGGAAGCATGAGTCAATAGGCTAATGGTTAACCTTGTATAATATACCAATGATAGGATCTCGTGATTATCTCAAATAAGACTTTTTTCACTGGTTCGATTAACTGGTTCGAATGTGTATATTTTCTGAATTCACAGTTTCCAAAATGTAGTGCATGTGTTATTTTGAATATAAATTTGTGTAGCATTCATGAATTTGCATTGCGTTTGTAAAATGTAGCAAGAGCATTTGTTGTTTGATTAGTTTGCTTTGTGCATTTGCAGCACAATAGGTGACCTGAGAGATGTATTTTTGCAGCCACTGTACAGATCTCCAAAATGGCTCAAAGAAAACAGAGGTTGCTACTTAGAGAAGCATAAGGTGTTTCCTCCTTTTGCTTGTCGGTAGCATGTCCTTGATCATACAAATATGATATATAACACACACTCATCAAACTAGCCGTCGGCATGCTTATTTTTTCATTCAGTATTTCTTACATTGGTTCTTTTAAACTATGCATCAAACCCACTATTGATGTTCAAGTCCACTTACAGACTACAGCTGGTTTAAAGCCTGACATGTTGTTAGACTATGTGTAAGTCCACATGATGTAAATAAGGATGTAGGTCATTTGCTCTTACTTGACCAGGATTCATTAAGTGCCACACTATCGACAGATTGATTCATTTGTGCATTAACATTTAACCTATTCATTATGATGTATAGAAGCACTCAGATAAGTTGATGCGTTTTAACTTGTGTCCACTCAATTTATAATCTAGACATTTAGAATGGTGAAGTAAGTAATTTTTCCAGACTGACACTGTAATAATTTGTGGGGATAATAGTAGAGAACGTAAATATCCTCAGGGTGCGGATATGAACAGCAGTTTAAACTGAAATGAAACGCCTAGAACGCTTCTGCCTCGAGCTGATGTAAAGGGCTGTTGTGCTTTGTACTGAGACTGGGAAACGGTTGCCTAATAGCTGCGCTCCATATTAGGGTTACATGTAACTTTCGCTCTTAGTTGATCTCTACCCATTGGAAAGTCCAGGATGAATGGTGAAATAAGGTTGAAGTCCTTTGGAAATCCTAATATATCCCGGATAAACATCACTGAACAACATCTTTGCATTGTAGTTTGCAGGAATCTTCTAGATGTATATAAATCCATTTAAGGTATTACATGATGACAACTTGATCACGTGTTATTTAAGATTGATGTTCTGACGCTGTCATGTGCAGTGGCGGTGTCGAAAGAGGAAGCTCCTTCCACTTACAAGGAAACTGTAGCTCATCTTTCCCCCTCTCTCTCTCTACCACTTTACCATAACAGATGACTGCAGCAACTTCCTGTATGCAGAGGAAGTGGCACATCTGTGGGCTCCAGAGCTCTGATTGGGCAGTGGTTGAACAGAGCAGTGGCCCAGCAGAGAAGGCTCACAGTTGTTTCATCTGACCAGCAGTGTGCACCTCTTCCAGCTGCTACCGTGAGAATGCTGCGTTCCGGCCTGCCAGCTGTCTGGCTGACCCTGGTCATGGTGAGCGCTTCCTGGGACCAGCCCACACCACGACTCTCCTTCCCCCTGGGTAAGTTCATCGCAGCTGTCCTTCAGATACGTTTACGCTTCAGATTATACAGATTGATTGTAAAGCATGACTGGGGAGGAGTGATTGCTTGTCTTTGCCGTACGTGCTGCAGAAAGAAGATGTTCACTGGTCACTTCTAGTAGTGTCCAGTGGGAAGATCACTGTGCCCTGGGGCACACTGACGTCGTACTGATAACATACTCTTAGCTGACCGTTGTTATATGTGAAGATCTCTAACTCTGTTTTCATTAAGACATTAAAAATAAATCTTTACTACTTTTTATGAAAACACATATTTAGGATAGAGGACTGTGTATGTAGGTATGTAGGTACACATGCATGTGTTTGTATGTATAAACTTTTAACATATGTACTTTTATTTATATATATATATATATATATATATATATATATATATATATATATATATAATAATTGAGTGGAAAAATGTACAAGGTTTAACATACTTTTAAATCAAAACTACAGCGTTGGATTTCTCACATTTGTTCTTTACATAAAATATGAAAAATATTTGATATTTCAGATATTAATACTGATCCTCAAACCTAAGCAGCCCTGTTCCTATAGGTGCAGTAAGGTAGAGGTCTGCGCGGGACTGCTTTTTTAATCCCGCTCCCGCTTGTTTTAGTCCCGCTCCCGCCAATAAATCGCTTGTTTTAATCCCGCTTCCGCCCGCACCTGCATGTTTTAGTCCCGCTCCCGCCCGCACCGGCCAAAAAATCGCTTGTTTTAATCCCGCACCTGCCCGCCACATACACGTTTCTGTCCCCCCCGCCCGCAATCCTAATATGAATTGAATTAATTAGATTTAGTACTTGAAATTTTCTTATGTATTTATTAAAACAGCAATATATTGATTGATCGCGCTGTCCCATTTCTTACCACAGTCCAAACACATGCCGTCAGGTGACGTACACCAACACTTTCTGACATCTATCACAACAAGCAAATGGTAGACGATTTCCATCTCCATTAATTACAATGGAATATGACTTCCATACATCAGACTTTTCTGTAGTTGGCTTAATTGTGGTGTATTCGCCTGTTTTAACTGAATTTTCCACAGCTGAAACTGGTTGACCATCTACAATCTCTGCCATTTCGGTATCAAAATGACAAAATGACGCCCACTTCATGTTCACGTGATCAGTTGCTTAGCCAATATTTTGAATTAGTTTATTGCTTACTTACTGAATGATTAGTTGTTTTCGTCCTGTTCCTTTTGCATGGAAATCATTGCGTTGTTATTATTATTATAATTTTCTAGACTATTAATTTGCGGGATTTTTCTACATGTATATGTGGTCCCGCTCCCGCATCGCCTGGACTAATTAAACTCCCGCTCCCGCCAATAACAATTCAATTCTGTCCCGCGCCGCAAGATATTCTGTCGGGTCCCACGGGACCTGCGGGATTACCGCGGGAGTGCAGACCTCTACAGTAAGGGTGGGCAGCGACTTGACCTATTCCTGAATTTGCCCCCTCAACACACCTAACTCTCCCAACTGGAGAGGTTACATTAAACATATCTGCCCTTTTGCTGCAGTTTTTGCCCTTGTTTGCTGCGGCAATTAATTCAGAAGCACACAGGGTTTTAAAGTTCAAAAGCTGAGCAAATGGGGCAAACGGGTATTGTATTGTCAACATGCATAGTTCTAAGTAATTCATGCAATATTAAATGTTGCTTTAATGGAAACAGTTGATTTCTTTCATGAAATGTAAGCTCTTAGCGGTATCAAAGTCAAGACCAAATTTATTTATATAGTACTTTTACAACACGTATCCAGGTTAAGATCCCTAATCAGCAAGACAGAGACAACAGTGGCAAGGGAAAAGTCCCTAGGTGGGAATTAGGACCAAGGGAACCCATCCTCCATTGGGCAGGCCAGCTAGTAGAAGTGTGTGGAGAATCATAAAACAAAAAAGTTTAGACTTGGTCTTCTAAGAGGCTTCACATGTTTCCACATAGTCTTGAATTTGGAAGATTACTTCCCTGCCAAGGACTGCGTCGGAAATTATGTTCAGTTTGCAATGCTTGAAGCTCACCATTCAAGTATTGCATATGAATTAATGTGAATTATTTAGTAGTTTCTGTAGTTTCTGTAGTTCAATACTACAAGGGTATTGGTAATTCAGAGAGAGAAAGAAAGAGCTTGTTCATGACTGGGCCATTTGATCCTGTTATTACCAGTTTATAGTGTACATATTAAAAGCTGCATTTGGTATTTATTGCTTCAGTTAACAGGTTGCCGTTTTGTTTTTTAAAAAAATTAATGAACGGTCCTATTCTGTGGTGTTCTGTCATGATACAGGAACCATTTTAGGAAATGGTCACACACAAGACTTTAGACACAGGGGTACATTCAGGACTTTTATAGATTTATTGCCATTATAGCTCTCTAACTTACAATATAGATTAAGACGTTCCCTTTTCAGTACAGACTTCAAACAATGGTTTTTTTTTAGTATTTGCAAAATTGCTGGAAAATGTTTGTTGACATTGAAATATTTTGTTAAGCTTTTTTTATCTTCTTCTGTCTATATCTGCTATAACCCATGTATTAAAAATATGGTAGGATTTGACCCAGAATGAAAATTATTAGGTTAATATTTAATATAATTGATAAGTATTAGGTTTCAATCTAGAAACCAACCATGGTCCTATAATTGTTTTAGATGTGATTTAAGAAAACAGATTTCTCCTAACTCTAATTAAACCCAAAACTGTTTCTCCATTTACTGAAACATTTCATCACCCAGTTATGTGTATTATTCATTCATTTCTCTCCATTCTTGTTGGTTACAGCATTGTACATTCTCAAAATAGGAATTTCTAATTCACGATTTGAATTTAAGTATTGAACTGCATCAGTGTGTTTTGTGTTCTGCTTCCCACAAACAAATTGGGTTTCCACTAATAACCTGCAGAGCTAATTTTATTTATTTATTTTTATGATAAGAGAAGTAACAATATATGGTGTCCCAATAACCCAGTGACCGCTTATAGGGCTAACAGCTGTTTTGGGTTAGATATGTTTTTATTATTTTGAGTTAGAGCTGTATTCATTAGTTTATTCCAGCTTGAAAAATGATTTGGTCTTTGCTCTTCTTGTCGCTTTTTGCCGGTTCTGTGGTAATATGCCTCTTGGTTTTACTGTTGCTGTGGGAATATGCCCCTCAGTTTCACCTGTTCTGAGAGAAAAATGTGTCCCTCAGGTTTACCTGTTCTGTGGGAATATGCCCCTCAGGTTCACCTGTTCTGTGGGAATATGCCCCTCAGGTTCACCTGTTCTGTGGGAATATGCCCCTCAGGTTTACCTGTTGCTGTGGGAATATGCCCCTCAGGTTTACCTGTTGCTGTGGGATTATGCCCCTCAGGTTTGTCTGTTCTGTGGGAATATGCCCCTCAGGTTCGTCTGTTCTGTGGAAATATGCCCCTCAGGTTCGTCTGTTCTGTGGAAATATGTCCCTCAGGTTCGTCTGTTCTGTCAATCAATCAATCAATCAATCAAATTTTATTTATACAGCACTTTTTACAACAGTTGTTGTCACAAAGCAGCTTTACAAGTGCCGAGTCCTAGCCCCCAGTGAGCAAGCCAAGGGCGACAGTGGCAAGGAAAAACTCCCTAGTTTTTTTGCATGAGGAAGAACCCATCCTCCTCTGGCCGATATTCTGTGGGAATATCCCCCCCAGGTTCACCTGTTCTTAATGGAATATGCCCCTCAGGTTTGTCTGTTCTGTGGGAATATGACTCTTGGTTACACAGTTCCTCAGTGTAGTGCTGACTTTCACATCTACGCTCTGGATGGCGAGACAAGTCTGTAGGTGTGTGAGGGGGAGAAAATTTACTTTGTTTAACTTACGTTGTTTTTCATATGGATTACTCAGATGTTGTTTATGAGCTAGTGTGTGTGAAGTGTACAGAAGCTAACCTCAGGCCCACTACGGACGACGAAGAGTGTGGTGCGAGGAAGAGTACCTCAGACAATATGTGTCTGATGTGCAAGACATTCTCTAAATCTTCAAGTCTGAGTTCTGTGGTTGCACAACATCACCCCTGCTGAGTTCCCCTCTCCAACCACCACATTCAGACAGACAGGCTTGAACTTGAAGGATTTTGTAGGAGTGGCAGTTTTCCAGTCCACATTTGTGAGGGGGAAAGAGAAATGATTGTAGAGATAAGGAAAATAAATAAAATCACTGTTCAGATGAGCTTCTCACACACACACACACACACACACACACACACACACACACACACACACACACACACACACACACACACACACACACACTCATCCCCCCACTCCCCTACAAACACACTCAGATCTTCACACCCCCACCCACCTACACACACACCCACATTCATCCCCCCCCCACCTCTTTGAGGTCTTCTACATATTTACTCCTAGCTACCCCAGAGTTGGGGGCAGATCATTGGTTGTCAGGGCCCCCAGTGTGGGGAGCTGTGTCATGATGCCTTCCACTCTGTTCCTCACTAAGAACTTTCAGATCCTTACCTTAGAACACTTCTGTTTTCCTCTGCCATGTTCACTCCTCTCAGATCCGTTACTGATCTTACTGAAACTGCTGATTGCGGGACATACATGCAGCCAACAAATGACAAGACACTTTACTACAACACAGAAACCTTGAAACAACCTTGTCATGCTTGTTTCAATATGTTGATGGGCCAGTAACTGTCTTAGACCAGACAGAGCAGTTCCTCCTTTCCGCTGAACTTGACTGCCTGGTATTGAGTTTAGATGCAAAGACGATGATGAAAGTGATATAAATAATAAGTACATAACGTGCGTGCAGTTCTGTTACTGTGTAAAAGAGGAGTAGAGGAAGCTCTCACGCTAAATTTAGAGTAGCCTGTTCTAAACAGAATACGTTTGAATTCTTCTAAGCAGTCCAGAGCGGGCTGAGAGGTTTCACTGTAGGCAACCACAGAAGCCTATTGCTGTCAGATAAACTCTTGAGGGTTTTCATATTGGTTTCCCCTCTCGCTCATGTACATGCATTTACAAACACGCACAAAGACACACACTACACCTCTGCACATCCTCATCAAAAAAAAAAATCAGCCTTCACCCCAGAAAAGAGTACGCCTGTTCATGCTCTGCAGAATATTACCAGCAGACACAGAATTCAGATCAGACTAGCAAGGCTGGATGTTGTGGTGCCGTTCCCCCTTCAGTGAGAAGATAAGCAGAACCTGTGGGCCGAGCGAACGGGGCCGGCGTGATGCTGAACCACGCCGTCTTCTTGAAGTCCAGCGTTTCAGCTGTGTTTCGCAAACACGCGGTTGGCCACTCGCACCCGGATTCTGTCTACCGCGCTACTCTGGACGTGCATGCTGTGCAATTTTTTTGAGTTGTTGGTTGGATTTCTCGTGTGAGGGCCAGTGTGAGTCAGCTTCAACTTCCCGTTTCAGTTCACTGGAGAATGCGCACGTTCGGGTGCCTGGCCTTCACGTTCGGGTGCCTGGCCTTCACGTTCAGGGGTGCCTGGCCTTCACGTTCAGGGGTGCCTGGCCTTCACGTTCAGGGGTGCCTGGCCTTCACGTTCAGCCTGCGTAGATGCTTAGACTGGATGTATGTGAGAGCCATGGAAGTTCAGTCTGTGATAGTAACGATACTTCAGTGTACTCATTGCTGCCACTGGATTGATGTTTCTCCTCTCTGCCAGATCTTTAGAAAGCTCTTTTTGCACACTGCCCTACACACATTTATGTTTACTGTCCTTGTGGGGACCTTCCAATAAGATCACTGTAGTGGATTTTTTCTCCACCTGCTCCATATCTTCTTCATCTGCCAAGCCATGGCAGTCATGGCCTGGTGGTTAGGGAACTGGTCTTGTGACCGGAGAGTTGTGGGTTTGATTCCCAGACCTGAGGCCATGACTGAGGTGCCCCTGAGCAAGGCCCTTAACCCTCAATTGCTCACTTGTATAAAAATGAGATTAAAAAAATGTAAGTCGCTCTGGATAAGGGCGTCTGCCAAATGCCATAAAATGTAAATGTAAGCCCTTAGAGACACATTCAGCAGCTAATTTCTCAATAAGCAAATCCCCAGATCATAAAGCTAGGTCTGTCCAAAGGGGACCATGTCAGAGTCTCTGGTGGACAGCCTTGACCCTTGCCATACACTTACTCTGTGAAATGTGACTTTTGTCATGTGTCTGGCTTTGGTGTTTTTGCCTGACCTTTGCTTTGTAACAGTACAGCAGAGCTTAAAAAGGCTACGCTTCACAGGTTAAGAAGATCGGAAGTTCGTCGCTTTCAAAACCCAGTAGACCACAGAATGTGATGCGTGCAGATGATTTCTCCCTAATAAGACTGCACGTGAACTCCTCTGGGTTACGTCTCCTCTGTTTGCTAAATCAGGAACTCTCTTGTTTGTGCTTCAGCTCATGGTTCTTGATCTGTCTACTTCAGATCACTACCTCTTCTGTTTTGGCTTTAGATTCAGGAGTGCAGTTATTTGCAGGTCACCTAATGGCCTTCGCCTTTCTGACTGGTTTTATGGTGTAGAGAATTGCATTGTGGGAGTACAAGACCCTTGGGCTTGAGGTACTTCAGCATCTCTCTACCTGCTAGACATTATTATATCTATTCTATCCCTCTCTGTCTCTATCTATCTCTTTTTCTCTCCCTCTCTCTTTCTCATATGGAAACCAGAACTGAAGCAGCCCAAGTGCGTGTACATGTATATATGACTCCCAAGTCATCAAGTAGTCATGGTAACAGCGACCCAACCAGGATCGTTTGTAGAGCAGCTCGCAGTTGCATGATGAGATCCAAATATCACATGTTTATCAGCAATATGATTATTATCCACAGACTGGAGCAGGTTAGACACAAACTTTCATCTGTTCTTCATCTTAAGGTAGGACTTGAGTTTAATTACTATTGCCTCAGATTCTGGTAGATTCTAGGCTTCTTATCATAACCTTGTTGCTTGTTAGCTGTTATTGGCTGTAATTAGTCACTCCAGGTGTAGTTTCTCCCTGGTCTAAGGTGTGAATTAGGGGCGGATACAGCACTGACTAAAACAGATAAATTAGGACAACTCCGCTACAGATGTATGCATCTATAGCGGTATGCAGTAACTTTTTACGCTCTTTGATTCATAGCCATCGCAACACCAGGAACCTAACTTACCTGCAATGTTCACCACAAACTCCAATCACAGTGACTGGAGGACTCTGGAATTGCCAATCTGCTGTCCAGAAGGCTGACTTCATCTCAGCTCTTGCATCCCTCCACTCGCTACACTTCTTGGCTCTGACCGAAACCTGGATCACTCCAGAGAACTCTGCAACTCCAGCTGCTCTGTCCTCTGACTTTTCATTCACTCATTCCCCATGACGCCTTGGAAGGGGAGGTGGCACAGGTCTACTTTTATCTCCAGAGTGGCGTTTCACCCAACTCTCCTTTCAGCTCTTTCAATTTCTTCCTTTGAGTTCCATGCTATCACTGTGTCCTACCCAGGGTACCCGCGGGTCCTTAAAAAGTCTTAAAATGTCTTAAATTTAGTTTTTCATATTCAAGGCCTAAAAATGTCTTAAAATGTCTGGAATTTTATGAGGGGAGGCATTAAATTATTATAAGTGTGTGTTGTTCAGTTGTTCTGGCGCGATGTGAACTTTGCCGAATCTAGCGCTAATGCAGAAAATAACCGCTCCAGGGTCCTAGTGCTAGATTCCCAGCGTTGGAGTATACGGCCTCAACGACGTCAACAATTTTCGTTCGCCAACACAACTCCCCCTGTACATTCTTCTTACTTTCACCCAAGTTTGCGCTCCATCAATCCTTCAACCCTTGCTACCACTATTTTGTCCTCCCTTCCTCATCAGAATTGTCTGTCTTCTCTCTTGCTGGACACAATTACTGATACTTTCCTCTCTACGCTCTCTTCATCCATCAATCTTCTGTGTCCTCCCTCCCCTAGGCTTAAGATATCTGTTCCATCCACCCCCTGGCTAAATCAAGTGCTTCGCAGCCACAGGAGAGATCTAAGAACTGCAGAGAGGAGGTGGAAGAGAAGTCGCCTAGATTCAGACCTCCGCTCATATCAATCTCTCCTTTCAAAGTTCTCACTGGAAGTCACATCAGCAAAGTCAGCCTACTACAGAAAGAAATTTGAATCATCTGCATCCAACCCACGCAAGCTATTCAGTATTTTTTCTTCACTCCTTAACCCTCCCTCACCCCCTACTCCATCCTCTCTCACTCCTGAGGATTTTGTCATCTTCTTTGAAGAGAAGATTGCAGCAGTCCATCAGTCCTTCTCCCCAGCTCCCAACCTTCCTACTAGTACCCCTAATCCAACACTCAACTCCTTGGCTTCTTTCTCCCCTCTCTCCTCAGACAAGATACATAAACTTCTGACGTCTAGCAATCCTACTACATGCCCACTGGATCCAATTCCTTCCACTCTTTTCCAGAATATGTCAAGAGAACTCCTTCCGTTCATCTCCGCAATCATCAACAACTCCTTAGTTTTGGGTCATGTGCCTACCGTGTTCAAGATGGCAAGGGTGGTACCAATCCTGAAAAAAGCAACACTTGACACCTCTGACATGAACAACTACAGACCGGTATCACTTCTTTCTTTTCTATCAAAAACTCTGGAGCGAGCAGTCTATGGCCAATTATCTCTCTTCCTCACCCAGAACCAACTCCATGATCCTAATCAGTCTGGCTTCAAACGGGCACACTCAACAGAAACTGCCCTCAAAGCAGGGACCGAGAAGCTCCATGCTGCCAAGGCTAACAAGCTATCATCAGTATTAATTCTTCTAGATCTTTCTGCAGCCTTTGACATTGTCAACCACAACATCCTCCTCTCTGTTCTTTCTAGCCTAGGTGTGACTGGCTCTGCTTGGAAATGGTTCCAGTCATATCTTGAAGACCGTTCTTATCAGGTAACATGGAGACATCCAGTCCATGTAAACTTTCCACTGGAGTCCCCCAAGGCTCGGTCCTGGGCCCTCTTCTCTTTATATACTCGTTCCCTTGGTGACATTATTTTGTCTCATGGTTTCTATTATCATTGCTATGCTGATGACACCCAGCTAATTCTTTCCTTTCCTCATTCTGACACCCAGGTCTCTAGGCGTATCTCGGCATGCTTGGCAGATATTGCTTCATGGATGACTACTCACCACTTGAAGCTCAACCCTAGCAAAACTGAGCTTTTGTACATTCCAGGAACCCCAAACCCACACAACGACCTCACAGTTTCTTTTGAGAACATCTTATTAACACCATCAGAAACTGCTCGAAGCCTGGGTGTAACGTTGGACAACGAGTTGTCCTTCTCAACACATGTTTCAAAGCTGACCAGATCCTGCAGACTTCTCCTCTGCAACATACGGAGAATACGACCCTTCCTTTCACAGGAAGCTACTCAAGTGCTGGTGCAGTCTCTAGTAATCTCTAAGCTGGACTACTGCAATTCCCTACTTGCAGGTCTTCCTCTACGGGTCATCAGACCTCTACAACTAATTCAGAATGCTGCAGCACGAATGGTCTTCTCCCCAATCTCCCCAAGTTCTCACATGTGACTCCTCTACTACGCTCTCTTCACTGGCTTCCAGTAGCGGCACGCATCAGATATAAAACCTTGATGCTTGCTTACAAAGCTAAAAATGGACTGGCCCCTCCCTACATGATGTCCATGGTAAAAAGCCGATCTGTATAGCGAACACTTAGAACCTCAAGCTTTGGGGGAGGGGTGTCTAGGGCCATCACTGTGTGTGGGGGGAAGAGTGTCTAGGGCCATCACTGTTTGTGGGGGGGGGGGGGGGGGGGGTGTCTAGGGCCGTCACTGTGTGTGTGGGGTGGGGGGAGGGGTGTCTAGGGCCATCACTGTGTGTGGGGGTTGGGGGAGGGGTGTCTAGGGCCATCACTGTGTGTGGGGGGAGGGGTGAATTACTTTGTATCTTTGTCTTTGTGTGTGTTCACGTGTGCTTCATGTGTGTGTGCGCTTGCTCATCTGTGCAGATGACCCAGGCCGGCCTGTTTCACTCTTCACGCTCACTGACGTGTCTAACAGCACCACACTGCTCCTGAGTGAGGATGAGGACATGCTGGTGGTTGGAGCGAGAAATGCCATCCTCTTCTTCAACATCAGCCTGGGGGGCAGCCTAACCCTCCACAGCAGGGTAGAGAGTGTGTGTGTGTGTGTGTGTGTGTGTGTGTGTGTGTGTGTGTGTGTGTGTGTGTGTGTGTGTGCGCGTGTGTGCGTGTGTGTACATGCATGTGTCTCACGCTGTCTGTTTCTCTCCATGTTCAGCTCAACTGGTCTCCCACTGAGAAAGATCTGAACGACTGTTCCATGAAGGGCAAGAGTAAGGTAGGAGGCCCAGGTCCTGAGTGCTGGTGTCAGTACGTTAACACTCTCCACGTAACGCTCAAGATCTCAGGACCTTCACTGGAACCACAGCTTAGTTCTGTATCCCTGATACATTTAAATACTGCTGGCCACTTTGCGAGTGTCACAAAAAACTGAAGCAAGTTTATCTGTCCGTAGAAGATGTACTCAAGTCCCATGGTCCAGTGTATCACTGACCAAAAAACAGCCGTATTATTTATAATACTCAGAGTCGTTGTCAACACCCGACCCCTCCCAAATGTCAAAACCTGACGCAGCAGTGAAGGCACTGATTTCATTTCATGTATCTTTGTTTACTTGATAACGCCTCAAAATCCCCTCATTTCACTGCATTTCTCTCTCTCTCTCTCTCTCTCTCTCTCTCTCGCTCTCTCTCAGGCGGACTGTCCAAACTTTATCCGCGTCCTGCAGGAGCTGAACTCCACCCACATGTACGCCTGTGGCACTTTTGCCTTCAGCCCCCGCTGTGCCTACATCGTAAGATCTCCATCAGGCCTCCTCTTTCATCTACTCTGGGGGGGGGGGGGGGGATGGGTTCTTACTGCCACTACATATTTGGCAAGAGACCTTTTAAGTTATGAACTCGCTCACTCATTCGCTCATTCCTTCCCGTATAATATATCACTGCACTGTGTTTTTACCTTTTCTTAGAACTCTCAGCAGTTTTCCCTAGTGACGGGCCCTAACGGCAAAGCTGAAGAGGGCAGAGGTCGCTGTCCTTATGACCCCTACCAGAAAAACACAGCCATCACTGTGGGTAAGACTCTGCGACTCTAAGACACTGTGGGTATGTCACATGATTACACAGGGGCTCCGGTGACCTACATTAATAATGTGAGAAAAGAAAACCTTAGTGTGCCTACAAGAGCGGGAGGTACGAGAAAAGAGAGGAAGGACTTGAGTGAGATTGAGCTGATGTAAACCGACTCAGTCTACTGGTGCAAAACAAAGGCCAGATTAGGAGCTCGGTACCTTACTGTGTATTATCTGTCAGTGTCTGAGTGCAACGTGTTGCTCAATAAAACTGGCAGGACTATATTTCAGGAGGTTGCTCTGTGGGCGAAGGTTTGGTTTTCTGCAGAACAAAAATGTGATTCAAGGTTGTGTGTGATTGAAGTAACACTTAAGTTGGTAAGGTTTCTTGGCAGCCCCTAGTTTTACAAAGGTGTGGGTGTGTGTGGTTTGTATGTGTTTTTGCATGTATGTGTATGCATGTTGGCGGTGTAGACGGGGAGCTTTACACCAGTACAGTGGCAGACTACAGGGGAAATCGGCCCGTCATTTCCCGCCACCTGAGCGAGGGAAGACATGTGGACCTCAAGCTGGACGACGCACCGTACTTGCTGGAAGGTAGAGGGGAATATCCCAAACCAGTGTGACCATGTGAACGTTTGCTTTTTTGTGTGTGAAAGTCTTCCATTTGCTCCTCTCCGTATATCTCACTCTCTTCTCATCCTCTCTTATCTCTCTACTTCTCTCTACCTGTCTTTTTCTTTCTTGCAGATCCAACCTTCATCAGTTCCGCCTTCGTTCGCAGCGAAGGGAAAGTCTATTTCTTCTTCAGTGAGATTGGCCGAGAGTATGATTTCATCGACAAGTTCACAGTGTCTCGAATAGCTCAAGTGTGCACGGTGAGTCGTTTCTAGCGTATCTTGAGGCACAGGCTGGTTACATGTTTAATTTGGTGAAGATTGCTTTTTGTTGTTGCTTTACTTCTGTGGCATGTTTGAGATGAATCGCTGTGTGTGCAGAGTGACGTGGGGGGCCAGCGGACTCTGCAGCGACGCTGGACCACCTTCACCAAAGCACA
Organism: Brachyhypopomus gauderio; assembly: GCF_052324685.1. Lineage (NCBI taxonomy): Eukaryota > Metazoa > Chordata > Actinopteri > Gymnotiformes > Hypopomidae > Brachyhypopomus > Brachyhypopomus gauderio. The sequence continues at coordinate 472,190 of NW_027506952.1, forward strand.
GCTCCTGTGCCAGGCAAGCGGAGAGCTGCCCTACAACGTCCTGCAGGACGTTGCCACCCTGCCGCCAGTAGAGGGCGCCAGTGAAGACGACACGCTTTTCTACGGCATCTTCAGCTCACAATGGTGAATAGATCAGCTCACAACGGCTACTGTATTTTTCACCCTCATACGTGTGATTCACTTTTCAGTAAATAAAATCAATCTCATTCCATAAAGTATTTTATAATCCTTTTTTTAAATACTTTAACATACAGCAGGCATTTTCTGCACAAATCTACTACAGTAGTTACCACAGTAGTTAGCATCCAGATTCCATTTTCACCACAGTCGTCCCAGCAGTCTGGATGTGATTTTCCTGATGAGCTGAGTGTGTAGACCAAGTGTGATCTCACTAATGAGCTGTGTGTGTTTGTGCTAATTTTGATCTTATTAGTGAGGTGTGTGTGTGTGTGTGTGTGTGTGTGTGTGTGTGTGTGTGTGTGTGTGTGTGTGTGTGTGTGTGTGTGTGTGCGCGCGTGCGTGCGTGTGTGTGCGCGCATTGCAGGTCTGTGAACTCTGGCCGCTCAGCAGTGTGTGTGTTCAGCCTCAAGGATGTTAAAGGTGTGTTTGGTGGCAACTACAAAACCCTGAACAGGGACACTGTGAAATGGACCAGGCGAGTTCAGGAGAAGATCGCCAGCCCTGGAGAGGCAAGAGCCCAACCTCACAGAGATTAACAAACAAGCAAGAGCCCAGCCTCACAGAGATTAACAAACAAGCAAGAGCCTAGCCTCACAGAGATTAATAAACAAGCAAGAGCCCAGCCTCACAGAGATTAACAAACAAGCAAGAGCCCAGCCTCACAGAGATTAACAAACAAGCAAGAGCCCAACCTCACAGAGATTAACAAACAAGCAAGAGCCCAACCTCACAGAGATTAACAAACAAGCAAGAGCCCAACCTCACAGAGATTAACAAACAAGCAAGAGCCCAACCTCATAGTTTAACAAACAAACACAGAGTTGAACTCTTACACACAAACAGTATAATGACCTCCAGGGTACAACTACACTGTGAGATCTCAGGTTTCCAGATATTTACCAAGCCTGAAAATCTTTCTGTTCTTATGCTTACAGTGATTATACATACACATAGTATTAGTTGTTAATGCACTTTTATCATTAAAAGTAAGTACGTGTGTGTGTGTGTGTGTGTGTGTGTGTGTGTGTGTGTGTGTGTGTGTGTGTGTGTGTGTGTGTGTGTGTGTGTGTGTCTTTGCAGTGTGGCCTCCATAATGCCTCAGACAATGTGCTGCAATTTGTCAAGGAGAACTTCTTAGCTGAGGAGAGTGTGATGCCTGTTGATCGGAGTTTGACGTTAGTGTCACCTGATCAGCACTACACTAACATAGCGGCTCAGAGGGTACGTGGAGCTGAGGGCTACAACTACACTGTCCTGTATCTACTCACAGGTATGGTCGACCAAACGCACAAAGGAGTTGTTTTGCTTTTCACACATGATTGGATGTTTGGCACTTACTGTACTTATTGGATGGAAGGTGACTTTAAGCCCTTAAACCAAAGTAGTCTTCTAGCCAGGTTTAGTGTTTATGGTTGTTGCCATACTGACCAGAGCCCTTTTCGTGTATTTCCAAGGTTCAAGCCGGAAGTCTTTTTCCTCATAAATAGATTGTAGAGAATAGATACCTATTACACTGTGATGAGTGCATGGGATAAATCTTCACTTCTTTTATTTTGAAAACGGCTGTTTTTGTTTGCACTAAAATGTCGGAGAATGTGTTGACCAGCTTTCGAGAAATCAGCTCTAAGCTGTCAGCTAACGGTAAAAAGAATTATTGATATAGAATGCAAGGAACGGTCTTCTAAATATTAATTTACTGAAGTAAAATGTAAAGCTGTGTGCTTGGTTCACGATGAACAGTTTGCGTGTTTACTCTCGTAATAGTGATTCACATTGTAATCCTTAAACACAGCTGAGAAACACAAGAACTCGACTGATACACAGCGGGCATGGCGTCTAAAAAATTGCTAGCGAAACTGCAAACGCAGCAAGGATATTTTACAGAGCTGCACTCATCCAGGGATGTAGCAGTCAGGACCAGCTGTGTGTGATCACTACACTGCAAGAAACAGTAAGATATTGGTGGTCTTAGCAACTCTAAGGAAAAAGTATGAGCTTGCAAATGTCACTCTTCAGGCAAACTGCAACAAAACGGATTTTAGGGGAATTTGGACATTCAGCTGCAAAATGAAAGCAGATATTTACTTATTTTGCCTTGGCTCTGAATGAGAGCTGTGATGATACAGCGCAGTTACTGATCTATATATGTTGGGTAAGGACAAACTTTGAGATGACGTAGGAGCTGCAGCAATGCGGTCGATGAAATGCTATTTTGTTTTTTTTAACAGAAAAAGTACTTTCTAAACTGAGCTTATCACAAGTTCATCAATTAACACCTCCACATTTTCATTTTCATTGTGATGTTTTATTCAGTTTTTTTTATTAAGAGTATGTACAGTGTATACAGTATGTTTGTATTGTGCAGAAGTATATTAGTCTGGCCCTCTAAAACCGTTCCAGTATCTCATGTGGCCCCCGGTCTAGAGCATTCTGCTCTCATTCAGTACGTGATAAGTTTTTCTGGAGCTGATGGGCGTTCTGTTGTCTCACCCCGCTGAGCAGAGGGGGGCTACCTGCACAAGACGGTGCTTCTTGAGAAGGGCCCTCACATCGTGGAGGAGATCCAAGTCTTCACCCAGCCGCAGAAGGTCCAGAACCTGCTGCTCTCCGTCTCCAAGGTACCTGCAGATCTACAGCATTTCCGTTGCGACCTTACAGGCCACAGCCAATAGAAGGAGGCAACAGATAATGAAAGCTGTGGGTGTCGTGGATTACTAGGGCTAGTGCTGAAGAAATGCTCTAATTGTGGACATGTCTGTGCAGTCCTGTGTTGAAGTATTTTCTCTTTAAAATGAGTCAGACTTGCTGAAAGACCGGCTGAACCCTCCCCATTGGTCGCCGCCTCCTCTGCCCGCTGTGGTTTGCATATTGCTGCTTTTGCTGCCCCCTACAGGCTGCAGTGTTGATAGGCACTTCACAGGGCGTAGTGTCCGTGCCCGTCTCGAACTGCTCCTACTATGAGAGCTGTTCTGAGTGCGTGTTGGCCAGAGACGCTTTTTGCGCCTGGGACCCCTCACGGCACATCTGTGCAGACGTCTCCTCCATCAAAAAGAAGGCGTAAGTCAGGCCACACCAACTAAACCTCTCACAGATTCAACATTTGGGACACTATTGAACTGGGTTTTGTCAACGATATTTAAAAGAAACGTGTGATTAGTTGCTCCTTTTCTGATTTAAATGGAAACGTATTCCAACCCCCCCCCCCCCCCCCCCATTGCTCTCCTCAGGGCTCAGGACGTGGAGGGGGGCAGCGTGAGTGAGGTGTGCAGTACCGTGCGTCCTCGGACTCACTCCAGCCCTTCCCTTCCAGGTGAGTGTCATACACACACACACACACCAGTGAGGTTAGTGAGGCTCTCGTGTGAAGTAACTGTTCAACACAGACCAAAGCAGCAAGTGGAAAAGCTGTAATAAAGATGTGTGCACGGCTTCTCTAACGAGGAAAGTGTCGCATCTCTGTATGTGCCTTTGTACGAGACAGCATCTTATTTTTAATCTTTGTTTGCTTTGTTTGAATGTGGTCTTATGGTCCTGGGTGTATTTGTCTTCTCAGCATCTGTTGCCTGAAAGTGATTTCAGCCTAATTTTGGACTAAATTGCACCACTAATGCTGACTCACTAATAGTGATCCTTTATAGTCTATACCAGGGGTACTCAACTAAATTTGTCCGCGGTCCAATTTTGGCAGATACCTGTGACCTGAGGTCCGGTGCGGTGGGGGTGGCGAACGTAAGTTGTTGAGCGGGGGGCGAACGTAAGCTGTTGAGGGGGGGGGGGGGCGTAAGTTGTTGAGCGGGGGTGGCGAACGTAACACTCGTGACGGAGTGTTTTTTTCAATAGCCCTGAATTAAATGCTCCGGTTTTTTTTTTGGTCCGTATCCAGTTAATCAGGAATGAGATTGGGCCGGACAGGCCTGCGTTCGGGTCCGGATCCGGACCGCGGTCCGCCAGTTGAGTACCCCTGGTCTATACTGAGGTTAAATTCTGGGTCTTCATTTACCTGTTTCACAGATAGATTGTCAGCTGTTAAATGTTCAGATGTTTTGCCTCGCTGTGCTTCATCTGTGGTGTCGCTGAACTGTTGCGCGTGGAGTCTGGGTTTTGTGGTGTCTAATGTGTGCTGACCCTTGGCCCCTGACCCTTGGCCCCTAACCCTGACCGCTCTGGCCTCTTGTCCCCCAGGTCAGTTGGTGAGTGTGTCCCTGAACACGGTGGTGAAGCTGCAGTGTCTGACGGCGTCTCGCCTGGCAAAGCGCAGCTGGGAGCGGCCTGACGGCCAACTCCCGCCCAGCATTTACCTCCAGAACCACGACAACAGCGTCCTCCGCTTCCTGGCCACGCCCACCACATTGGGCTCCTACCGCTGCCAGGCCACAGAGAATGGCTTCACCCAGACGCTCGCCGTTTACGAGGTCAGAGAGAAGGGTGGCGTGAATCTTCAGCTGCCTGCCACCAGCCTGCCCCAAGACAACCAACCCAACAATGAGGGGCAAAGGGACACAACGAGGCAGGTGACCCCAGCGACAACGGAGCTAAAGCCCAAAATGGAGAAACCGAAGCCCTCCTCTGCTCCTACGGACATGCCCACAGTCATCTTACACAGGAACTTTGCTCATAAGATGGGTTCAGACAGGGAGGCGGAGACGGAGGTGGAGGCTGGTGTTGTAGACCAGGGTCGGCTGAGCAGCACGAACAGATATGTGCAGGAGCTGATCGTGGTGTCTGTGCTGTTGGTTTTGTGCATTATCGCTCTGTTGATGATGGCGTTGTACAACTTCAGGCTACGGCATCATCACAGGACGGCGCCAGCCATGCAACAAGATGCCGAGACTCCAGATGGGGCCACAGCGTCCGAGAGGGAGGTGCTCAGGACGCAGTCAACCTATGAAGACAAATGCAGGGGGAATGAGTCCAACAAGCAGGACACTGGTGGCAAATCTTCAATGACCCTGAGCAACGGCACGCTGAACGGCTCCATGAGCCACCTGCCCAACATGCCTATCTGAGGGAATCACCAAGGCTTCTCGAGCCCTTCTTGGCTAGGATTAGCCTCTCGCAGATTCTTCTAAATAAATCAGAAACTGGAGCAAAACAAGATTCCTGAAGCTGATAAAAATCTGACAAATCTCCAGTTTTACCTAGCTGACACCGAACCATTTAGCTGTTTCTGAGCCATAGGGTGCTGAATTTGACCTAAAGCCTGTATCTCTGCAGTGATCTTCAGTCATGTAATGGTGACGCATAGCTTGGTACGCCACACCACTGCTTATAAGGGCCCTCTTTTTTCAGTGGACACAGTGCTATCAGACTCATTCTTCAGTTTGCGGTTATCCTGCAAATATTTCTCCATCTTGTAATGCTTTGGACTGATGCACCGAGTGACTAGATTCACTGTGATGGAGAATTGTGTAGTTTTGTGCTGTGGACACTCAGAGGGGTATTCGCCTTGTGAAGCTGTGTATACAACGGTGAATCGTCAGTGAAACTGAAGTTTTTGGGAATCTAGATGAATGAAAAGGTGAAGATTAATTTAAAAAGTGACAGTCACTTCCACAATTGTATTAAAACACCTTAATGACACCTGAGTTGAATTTCAATAATTTTGTTTAGGTCTGTTAAGAAATAACCAAATTTGTATCCATCAGGCAGTTCCAACAGGTACAATGATTTAAAAAATCTATTTATAAGGGACTGCACATGTATTTATTATTTCTTTCCATGGATGTACAGTATCCAGAGTTAGAAACCTCACAGTATTCTATTTTAGCTCGTTTATTTCAATTTCACATTTGGTTAACCTGTCAGAATTCTCTTGTCAGTTTGGTCTCTGCAATTCAGATTTAATCTTGTATGTTCACTAGTTTCAACAATGGCACTCGCGTGGTGGTTTAATAGTCCTTAAGGCAATGTCCACTCTATCCTCTTACAAATGTTTAAAACTGATTGATCATCTTGTTAAGGTTAAAATAAAGTGGATTTATTGCTGAAGGTAATATACAGGTTGGGGTTTACACTCAGGTTTGCTGCTAAGATTAAATTTTCCTTAATCCAATATCCCTGCTTATCAGTCAAGGAAAATGGTGGGAAAGAGAGAGAGAGAGAGAAAAGTGTTTTTAATACTGTAGAATATTGTATCCTTAAACCACAGGCAGCCTGCAAGTTGAACACAGATGACGTAAGCAGTCTTTTTTTTCCCAGGCTGACATTAAATGATGCTGAAAGCTGGACAGAGATCTTAATTTGACCACCTGTGTACCTGTGATTTTTTTTTTCTTCTGTCAAGTTCAACTCTGTGTACAACTGTCTTAATAAAATGTTTTATTTTTATACTGCAGACAAAAAATAATAAACATTGGTTCGAAAAAATGTTTACAACTTGCTCGGATTTTCATCGCCACTAGGTGGCAGCCCCAAAACGGAACTAGTAAAGGAAAGTCTTATTACATTTCTGTGGAGAAAGCACAGCATTTTTTTTTCCGTTTGTATCCTTTGTGTAATAAATATTTTCTATTTCGGTCTTTGCATTTAGTAATGTGATGACATTTTAATTAAGCTTCAGCACAGAGCGGCTCGTGTGTGTGTGCTGTGGGCTGGTACAGGGCTGCTGTGCTCCGTTATTCAAGTGTCCATCAGTAAACGGTGTCCTGGACAAGTTCTCACGCAGCCGTCCGGGCCTCATCCTGCATCCTCCGGGACGAACTGTTTCTTCGTAACGAATCGCCGTTAGCGAGTTTTGTTGCTAACCTGCAGGTACGTCGTAGGAATTTGCTGGTCGTGATAAAATTGCCTGTTTTACTAGGCAGCAATGCGTCATTAGTGCACGCGCACCCTGTATAGGACAGGTATGAGCGCGCGCCCAGGGTCTCGGGTGTGTATAATGAATATAAACTGCTCGCGATGATGCGTGTGTATTCTGATGGAGTTAGTAGTGCTGGTGTGCATATCTATGCAGTGATGTGTTGTCTACATCACTGTGTCCGTGCTCGTGGTGAGGACTTGCCCTTGACTACACACTCCAGCTGTGGGTCTGAGCCACATTGCTGAGTTGCAGGAACATTAAAATCAATACGTGCTGCTGAAGCCTATTGCGTTGCATCCGCACCTGAGTTTATCTCGGTCCGCTAGAATATTTCTTCGTTATTGTGTTCTTGTTTATCGCACAAGCTTTATTTTCCGTTTTACAGTTTCAGACACTCCCAGTGTTGGGGCCTAGCCCACTTTTAATGGCCTGCTCCAGTGTAGGACTATCACACGTACATATAATCCCTGACGCTCAACTTCCACACTGTTCCTTATTTCTTTAAAGAAGCTACGAATCACGGAGGTGCCAGACGGGCGCATCAGTGATACGGCTTCTCACACATCCTCCTCCTCCTCCTCCTCCTCAATGCGGTACCCGTGGATGGAGCCGCGCACACTGCACGCGCCCTATCTAACCTTGCACGTGCGGCCGAGGAGTGACGGGCTACACGTCGCAGTACAAATACGGTCACATCTAAATCAAACAAGTCGGTTCCGAGAACTGCAGCGCATTTGCTTGTCGACGTTTGATATTGGATAATTCACGTGTATGAGATGCAAACCACGGCATAATAAAATGAAACGAATGTTTGAAACGTTGCTCCTGATAATTTTGTGTGCAGTTTTCTGTTGCGCTGCGTCCAGATTGATTGATTTGTGTACTGCGCTTTTGCGCACGTGAAGATGTCACACGTTTCCGCCGCTCGACTTGCGTTTATTTATCCATCTCTTATGAATCTATCGTATCTGTCACATTACAGCAGTAAAGCGCTCGGTCATTCATAGTCCCACCTCCAGATCATATCGTAGGACTCGAGGCCACAACTCCATACATCATTCGAGGTGTTCTCACGTGAGTTTTCTAATGCATGACTGTTTTATATTCATCACTAAACCTTTCTCTTTAAATGAGTTGTTTAATGTTGGTGTTCTTAGCTATATGTCTCAGTCCACTCTTCCCTAACCTGATGGTAAGATGCAGACATGGGAGATGAGATGATCCTCGTTTTGGGACTCTCCTATGAAGCAGAGTTCAGCTCAAACATGCTCATCTCATACCTTCAAACATACCTTCTCATGTTTTATTTCTACTGCATGTATCACTGGTATTTTTGTCTATTCTTTGACTTGTAATTCTTTGGATAATTAAATTATTTTCAGTATCTAGTTTTATTAAATGTTAAGAAATTGTAGTATTTATCCATGTAACTATTATTTATTTGTTTGTTTTGCAAACCTTATTGAGGTGATTGATCTCAGGATGTAATAAGCTTCATTATTCAATTACTTTATTTCCATCAGTGATTGCATGTTTGTGTAAAGTGCTTTGAATTGCACCTGTGCCACACTAGCGCTCCACGAATAGACGTACTTGTCCTGGCCTTGCCCAGAACCTTCAGAAACAGTGTCAGCGTATTTGTCTGTTTTGTTTTGTCTAGTTGTCGCATTTGTGGAGATGCTCCAGTTTGTGGAGTCTGTGCAGCTTCCGTTTTAAGCTGGTTTTAGTTCAGTCCACTCACTTCCTTTGAGGACCTGGGCTCCCTCTCGCATTTTACATCCATTTGTGAAGTACCAGGAGAAACAGAAAGTGGCCACTATTTATCCAGTAACATCACAAAATGAATTTTCAAGTAGTTATCATACGAGCCGCAGGGTTAACATGCAGGTTTTTATAGTTTTGTGGTACAATGCACAACTGGCTGAAATATTCGGTTGGTTGGTATAGTCATTAACATCACTGCCTGCTCTATGCTTTATCAGTAAGAGGCCTTGGACAAAACTATTTTTTTTACTATCAACATTCATAATAGCCGAGCTATATTTGCAGTTGCTGGTATGCCCATATGTGTTTGTTGGTTTGTTTTTGAACGGTGGGTGCAACTTCTTACTGAAATAACATAATTTAAACGCCAAACACATGGCAGACGTGTTCAAAGACAACAATGTTACAGTGCAACAAGGGATGGGTCATTGCACTTTAAGTTTTCAAGAAATAACTCCACGTGATCACTGAAAACAAAGCTTCGTTTCGAAACACATAAAAGACAATAAGGAGCGTTAGTTGCCAATATAGGGTTGAATATGTGTATGCTTCAATATAATAACTATGAATAAATAAAAATGTTACATTGCTTAAAAAAGGAGAATCAAACATGTTCAGCCTTTTTTGTTCTACCTATATTTGCAAAACTGTTTAATAGTTTGTGTTGATTTTCATTTGTTGGAGTTTATTTCACAATGTGGCCCACAGATGGTTAAGTCTCTCTCTGATGATTTAATTCTCAGGCCAGACCGCTAGAATTCCACAGTGTGCACTGCACTGATTGCTGATACCTGCCTGTACTATGGGGATGGAAACTCAGGGCCCCGTCCACACTGTTGGAAGACTGACCCCTGCACAGGTGAAGACGTTCCAGAAGGTAGAGCCAAAGGCTCTGGGGGTGAGTAACTGCTTTCTTCATTTCATCAGGAGGAGACCCTGAAGAGAGGGTTGTCACAGTGAGAATACATCTCTAACGTGCTGTTATTTCCAGATAAGTACACTACATTGCCAGAAATATGTGGACACCCCTCCTAGTTTTGGTGTTTCAGCCACAATAATAGCTAATCAACTACAAAGTCCTGCAATCTACGCATACAAGCATTGTCAGTAAAATGGGACCTTCTGAAGGGCTCAGTGACTTTAAATATGCCACTGAATGCCGTCTTTGATCAATTCATTACATTTCTAGCTAGATCTGTCCTGTTCAACTAAAAGTGCTTTTATTGTGGAGACCTGTAGAAGTAACAACAGCGCACAGCCATAGCAATAGACCCCAGCAGATACACGGTGTATGATCGTAGAAGGATGAAGCACATGAAATTGTCTGTCTTCTTTTGCATCAAGCATCACAGTGATCCAAACCAGAAGCAGCATGGGACTGAAGGGGTTCCTCAGTTCTGGAGCATATGCACAAAAATGCATCCTTACTGCATCCATTGTATAAATATATCACTAACACTTCACTAATGTATCACTCCTGCTGTGTTTGTCCTGGGCAATTGTAGTGCTTTCCACATATGTAAGTGTAGTCTGGGTTTGCCATTCTGAGAGTGAATTAGTGTAGTAAGTCTATTCTGAAAATGAATGTGTAGTAAGTCTATTCTGAGAATGAATTAGTGTAGTAAGTCTATTCTGAGAATGAATTAGTGTAGTAAGTCTAACTCTATTCTCTCTTCTGCCTGTCAGTCAATCCAGATCATCATTGCTGCCCTGTGCCTGTGCCTGAGTGTTTCCATTCTTCAGATCTACTATGAGGTCCACTTCACTCCAGACCTCATTGTGGTAGTTGTGATTGTTTTGCAGGTAAGTATTCAGCAGCACTGTCCTACCTTCCCCAACCATTAACCCTCTTTGGTAAGATGGCTGTTGTAATGCAGGCAGCAATGTGGCGTGCTGAGATTGACTCTGTCACGTGTTCCTGTAGCTACTTGCGTCCGGATCCATCCTGATCCATGCTGGGAGGTTCCCCTCTCTTTTCTGGGTGAGTCACAAAAAATGGGGAAAAAACCCCATTTTACACTAAAACTATGCTTCTCCTATACCATACTTATAGAGCCTAATATACTGGATTTTGTCTAGCCTTTACAGTGGATGGCAGTCATACATTTAGTGCACACTAATTAAATGTACTGAACTTCTCACACGTTTTAGTCCAACCTTCTTCACAAATCTGGGGTGAGTTTCCCAAAACGTTCTTAGCGCTAAGTACTTCTTAACCTCGTACGTAAGAATGAGGTTACGAAGTACTTAGCGCAAAGAACGTTTTGGGAAACTCACCCCTGATTCGTAGCACTTGATGTAAGCTCAGAGTGTTTAAGTCGGAGCATCGCCGTACAATTAAGGCAGAGCGTTCGCAGGTCAAAACGACTCTGGTGGTGCACCTGGTGAGCGCCGCCTTCAGCACGGCTGCGCTGGGTCTCCTGTCCCGTCACCTGCCCTACCGTCAGGACTCCTACCACTGCGAGCACTGCAGGAGGCTGGAGATCTACGCCGTGGTAATACCATCACGCTCCACGGGTTTACACTCAGTCTGCATGACCAAAGAATAACAGGAATAACCAAATCACACTGCTTTAAAACAAAGCTAACACTGGCTTTTAAAAATCTATTTATAGAATCACATATAATGACATTCTCATAAAACATATGCATGTGTTTTGTGTAATAACCAATGATCATCGTTAATGAATTGAACCTTGATGTAATAATGAGACCTTTAAGAATATCAAATTGCTTTGCATCTCTCATTTCGAATGCATACATGGTACTGCGTGTATAGTGTCAATTTCGAGCTGATGCGAGAGCACAAAATTGAATTCAAGTCTTTGAAAGTTGCCAAGTAAGCAGAGCTTTAGAAGGACCAACGTGCAGAAGTGGCATTTCATTCCGTCATAACCAGAATTGCCCTTCTAATATATTTTTTGTCATGCATTTTTGGTGAGCACTCTGCTGATGAGAGAGGAATGTCTTGGGGGCTGAATATACAGTCTTGTATATTGAATATACAGTGGTACCGAACAGGAGTTGGAATTAGGACAGCACTGGTCAGAACTAAGCAGATTTAACACTGCTTAAGTCCATAGCAAAACTGCACCTGGTCCAGGCACCTTTGTAGAACTGAAGTTGGAGTCGAGACTATTATCACAGTGATCAGAATGTGGTGAAATTTAACATCAGATTTAAAAGCATGATCTCATGGTTGTCACTCACTCTGTTACAGTTTTTTTTTACTCATATAATTGCATTTTCCATATAATTGATACATTTTCAAAGGACTGTACCAAAGTGCAAAACAACCCTAAAACTGTGTGAAGGGAAAATGCACCAAACTGCGGCTTTAGTAAAGGTATTCACATGGCAAGATGACCACCTTAACGTGTCTGAGAGAATAGCTAGTGGGGAGGTTTGGTTTCGACCGTCTTTGTAGTTTGTTGGTTCACATTAAGCTACACTGTGGCACTGAAATGTCCATGGTAATTAAAAGTCTTTGTGAAGAACTTTTATATGACTAAGCATGGGAAATATTTAAAACATTAGTGTGTTATAATTTTGCTGTCTTTTTGTGGCATTTTGTAAGAATATAACTAATCCTTGACAGTTTGCACTTGGTACAGGTTTTTTGATGCTGGAGAGATTGAGTAAGTGGTTTGACAAGCAATTTTAAAAAACTGTAACAGTTTCATCAGAATATCAGGTTTTTGCACAGGGCTATAGTTTAGAGTTAAATTTTGCAAATGTCTTTGGTCTTTTGCAAAATTTAACACAGCTTTGTCTTTTGTGTCTGCTTTTCCAAAGCAACAGAATTGTTACAAGCAGTGCACTTATACGGTCGAAAGAACCAGTAAAGTAAGTAATGGAATCTTGTGTTTTAGACTCTGTTGTGCATGAAGTTACTTAACAGTTAAACTAGTAAGTAGAGATGGCACCAATTTGATACCACATATCACAATCAGGATATCGCTGGACAGGATATCTGTAGAGGAACTTGGAGGAAAAAACAGATCCTTTACATCACAAATCCTTCTTGAAAATAACATGGACATGCTTTGCAACAGCACACCATGTGAAAACAGCCAGACTACTTTGAACACAGTTTATACACTGCTGTAGAATTTAACTGTAGCATTTTCTTCACATTAATTACAGAACTTAATTAATTAAACAGAATTAAATTAATTACATTCTAATGCAAATATACGTGGACTCACACTTATGTGATGAATTGCGTTACTATAATTTTGATAATACAGCATTGACCCATTGTGGGGACTTTGCCTTCTAGTAAGAGAGCTTAAACATGACAAAATAACACTTTTATTTTAATAGCACTGTTTACTGAAATGGATCAGTGACCAATGGTGAATTGTTTATTAATTGCTTACAAAAAAACACAAAACAATCACATGTTCAGGTTGGTCGTGAAGTACACAACGTTCCGGGTGGGGGGGAAAGGTGAAACCTGACAAACTGAACCAGAGAAGAGAGAGTAATCGAACAAGTAAAGCACTCTCCCTCTGTTAATTCAGCTACAGTTTAAGTACACCACATGAAAAATGGAAACCCTGCTGTTTGCCGTTAGCCTGCTGAGTTTTATGATGGAAACATGCTAAAGAATTAACTTCAGCTCTGCCTCTGGTTAGAAAGAATAAAAATCTTGTAATCATTACCATATAGAATTGACTATAGAATTGACTACCATAGAAAACCATAAACGCCTTTCTCCATTTGCTTTCTCCTGCTCACCTAGTGTGTTTGGTAGAATAGAAATTGACTGTTGAAATTTACAAGAACATCAACTACAGTGAGGGAAATAAGTATTTGAAGACTCTGCGACTTTCTCCCACTTAGAAATCATGGAGAGGTCTGAAATTTTCATCTCAGGTGCATGTCCACTGTGAGAGACATAAACAAAAAATAATATTTCTGGAAATCACAAAGTATGTGATTTAATAATTTGTGTGTTTCTGCTGCAAATAAGAATTTTTTAAACCTGTGAAATCAATGTTAATATTTGGTACAGTAGCCTTTGTTTGCAATTACAGAGGTCAAACATTTCCTGTAGTTTTTCACCAGGATTGCACACACTGCAGCAGGTATTTTGGCCCATTCCTCCACACAGATCTTCTCCAGATCAGCCAGGTTTCTGGGCTGTCACTGATAAACATGGAGTTTGAGTTTCCTCCAAAGATTTTCTATAGGGTCTGAAGACTGGCTAGGCCACTCCAGAACCTTGATATGTTGCTTACAGAGCCACTCCTTGGTTATCCTGGCTGGGTGCTTTGGGTCATTGTCATGTTGAAAGACCCAGCCACGACCCATCTTCAGTGCTTTAACTGAGGGAAGGAGGTTGTTCCCCAAAATCTCCCAATACATGGCCCCGGTCATCCTCTCCTTAATACAGTGCAGTCATCCTGTCCCATGTGCAGAAAAACACCCCCAAAACATGATGCTTCCACCCCCATGATTCACAGTGGGTGTTTTTGGGGTGGTACTCATCATTCTTTGTCCTCCAAACACGGTGAGTGGAATTAAGACCAATAAGTTCTATTTTGGTCTCATCTGACCACAGAACTTTCTCCCATGACTCCTCTGGATCATTCAAATGTTCATGGGTGAACTTAAGACAGGCCTGGACATGTGTTGATTTAAGCAGGGGAACCTTCTGTACCATGACTTTAAACTATGACGTCTTAGTGTATTACCCACAGTAACCTTGGAAACAGTAGTGCCAGCTCTCTTCAGGTCATTGACCAGCTCCTCCCATGTAGTTCTGGGCTGGTTCCTCACCTTTCATATGATCATTGCTACACCACGAGGTGAGATCTTACATGGAGCTCCAGTCTGAGGGAGATTGACAGTCGTGTTTATCTTAGTTGGTCTTTTTTCACCAAGCTGCTTGGTAGTTGCCCTGTAGACCTTTCCAGCCTTGTGGAGGTCTACAATTTAGTCTCTGGTGTCTTTGGACTGCTCTTTGGTCTTAGGCATGTTAGTAGTTGGAGTCTTACTTATTGTGTGGGGTGGACAGGTGTTTATGACGACCTCAAACAGGTGCTTCTAATTTAGAATAATAAGTGGAGTGGAGGTGGACCTTTTAGAGGTGGACCAACAGGTCTTTGAGGGCCAGAATCTTTGCTGATTGGCAGGTGTTCAAATACTTATCTGCAGCAGTAACAAAAATAAATTGTTTAAAAATCATACATTTTGATTTCCACATTTTTTAGATCATATATCTCACAATGGACATGCACCACTATAGTTGCATGCAGTCATAAGGAAAAAATGCAAACAAATTATAATGTCAATTTTAGGAGTCAGTAAGTGAGGTGGCCTTACTGACCAAAAGCTGTGTGTGTGTGTGTGTGTGTGTGTGTGTGTGTGTGTGTGTGTGTGTGTGTGTGTGTGTGTGTTTTTGTTTGTGTGTGTGTGTGTGTGTGTGTGTGTGTGTGTGTTTTTGTTTGTGTGTGTGTGTGTGTGTGTTTGTGTGTGTGTGTGTGTGTGTGTGTGTGTGTGTGTGTGTTTGTGTGTGTGTGTGTGTGTGTGTGTATGTGTGTGTGTGTGTGTGTGTGTATGTGTGTGTGTATGTGTGTGTGTGTGTGTATGTGTGTGTGTGTGTGTGTGTGTGTGTTTGTGTGTGTTTGTGTGTGTGTGTGTGTGTGTGTGTGTGTGTGTGTGTGTGTGTGTGTATGTGTGTGTGTGTGTGTGTGTGTGTGTGTGTGTGTGAGTGTGTGAGTGTGTGTGTGTGTGTGTGTGTGTGTGTGTGTGTGTGTGTGTGTGTGTGTTGGGAGTGAGTACAGCACAGCTGGCAGCTAGGAACATGACTAAGGCACCAAATATCACCTCACTAAGTGATACTAACTGTATGGCAATGAAAGAAAAATATATAATACTTGTCTTGTAAATTTGTAATTTTCTCTTGTAAACAAAAGCTTTTTTATTTGACTTTTAATTACATGTATCTGTCATATCCATGCATATCTGTAAAATAGCAAAAATAATGCTTCTAACTAAAAATCTAACTAAAAAAGCAGCTCAAATCTGTATCAATATCGAGCAACATTCAAATGCAAGATAATGACATCAGATAAGTACTGTACAGATAAATCGGTATCGTGCCATCTCTACCAGTAAGGATAAGCTAATGCTTTCATTATTTCACAAAGCAAGTTTTAAATGTTTTTCATGTTCAAAATATTTTGTTTCCAGCAGTTAAAATCCCAGTTCAGTTGCTGTAGTGCTACAACTCTACACTATTCTGCAATGTATCATACTTATTTTGCTTCATCGGTGTATTTACTAATTGGCTGAAATCCTTTGTTTTGTGTATGACATCACTAGATTAGCATACACAGTGTAGTTGGTGGGCAGCTGTGGTGTTGTTGTACTGCTCCTAGTTTTGCACTTTGGGCCAGTGTTTTTTTGTTTGTTTGTTTTTTAAATATCATGATATATGTTTAGCCTCAATCAAACAGCCGTGTTATTCTTGGGTGTGATTAAAAAAAACCCTGTAATGAGTCCATCTACTGTTTGTAATAAGCTGAACTGGACAGAGTAAGAACATGTATTTTATTGTTATTATAAGATATGGATTTTATAGATCATGATTTGGGGATTGTGACTGAGGATGATCTTAAATCCTCTTCCTGATTGATCTTCTGGTCTGTCTGTCTTCACATGGCTGGGGTCTAGCTCTTGATCGATGGCTTGTTGACCACCCTGGTGCTGTTCCTGGTGGTGGAGTTGGCAGTCTGCATAGTCACCATTCTTTTTGGGCTTGCGGTTCTGGCTAAAGGTGGTCTGCAGGTCAGTATCCTTTACAGGAAATACTATACAGCACACTGTGAAATGTGATTGATTTTGAGTGACCTATTCCTGAGCACACTTCTGTATTATATTCAAGTATTTGCATTACTATATTTATTATTACATTTATGCTCAGTTCTAAAGCATGACTGTTATGGGGTGACTAGATGTCTTTTAAAGTCCATGTTTGTATTTGTGGAGGACTACAGAATGGTGTTGTGTCCTTCCACAGTTGCCTGGGGTGGGCCAGCATGTGGTGCCTCCTGCAGCTTCATCCCAGCAGTTCATCCCTCCGTCCCCAGTAGAAGCCCAGGTACCCACAGTACCTCAGCAGGTGGAGGTGGTGGTCAGAGAGCCTGAGCCCGAGCCTGGACCAGCAGAAGAAATCTCGACCCCGCCCACTGAACCTCAGGTGGAGCCTATCGACTCTTTTGCTGAGATCTGATCTGGGGTCATATGACTTCCTCTCTGACCTATCACAAAGAAGACTATGGGATCAGAATGTATTACTATGGGGGTTGTAATTCAGGAGAATGAAGGGTCTTGGTCAGACCAGTGAATCTGACAGACTGTATGTCATTACACCTAATACAGCATTATCTTCTACAGAGGCAAAAAACAATTGGACTCAGTTCAGCTCATAACTATCAACCAATCAGTGAAAGTGGTCTCCATCTCCTGCCCAGAATACCATCACTAACACAGTCATTCATAAATTATTTCATGTTTAAGTCCTGAAATTAATTACAGCTGTTTACATTAATTAAGAAATGCCACTGGAGAAAGATTTTAAAGGCAAGGGAAATTCCTCTGACTTTTTTTCCCTGTGTAATTCACTCATTGAGAAATAAATAACATCTTGCAGACTTATGCAAAATTATCCATTCTAGTGAAATGATCCATTCTAGTGAAATGATCCATTCTAGTGAAATCTGCCAACTCTGATTTGTGATGGGAACTCGGGGTTTGGATATCTGCAACCCAGAGTTGCATTGTTATCCAAGCTACCAGTGATGCTGCATGGAACTTCTCGGTTTTTATACATAATTTTGCCAATATATAAATGGTTAAAATATTATTTTTTTCCTCATAGCACTCTGAATGCAGGAGTATATGATCAAAATAATATTCACGTTCTGTTCTTTTGATATAAAAATATTCTCTTATCACACTGTTATAAACAACTGCATTATCATAAGCATTTTTTTCTTAAGTACGCTAATAATTGCTTCGCATGGTGGTAACCACTCAAATCCTAATCCAGTCCTTGACTTGACTTTTTGTAAACAATTTGTAAACAATGTCATGCATAAGGGTTAGACCACCAGGGTTAGACTACAAGGGTTAGACCACCGTGCGTCCCCTGATGGTTTTTTAAGAGCTGGGAAAACAAACTCATATTGCTGAGTCAGAGTTCTGATACACAGACCGGCCGGTAATTTCGGGTAGAAGCACTACGGGTGTTCTCTCGAGCCCTTTGTCTCTACTAGTCTTTCCCTTTGCTTGAGTTCTCTCTTTCTTTTCTCATCTTCCACAAGTTGTTTCTTTCTTTTCTAATTATTACAAAAAAACAAGACAAAGGACTAGTCTTTGTTTCTCCGTTTTGTTTTGATTGATCCTTTGAATAGGAAAGTTCTTTGTTCTTTGTTGTTCCTGTTGTTGAAGGGTTCTTTGCCCTTCCTCATACCAAGCGGTTACTTGGGAAGGTAGCATTTAAATAATAATCAGGCAGTTGTTTTGAGAGTGATGAGTGAACTTCTCAATTTGTTGTGTACGTCTTAAGTTAAAGGAGCAATCACTCATGTTTATCATCATAAATTAACAAAATATGAATGATTATTTTGTACCTTTTTGTTTTCCATAGGTGATGAAAGATCAGATTTCTTTGTAGTCTCCATATGGATCTGTTTATGCACCGTAGAGCAGGGCCTCCACATGGAGGTGGGCATGTTTATAAAGGCGTTAGTATAAAATCTCTGAAACGTCGAGGCCACTAGATGTCAGTATAATTTCTTTTCATAATGTAAAGAAAGAATAAGTGACTAATTATCTGAAAAGGCACAGAAGTAACAAAAAACTTTTCAGTATGGTCAATTGAAATTGGAATTTAAGTCTTGTGCAGTCTCTTTTCTTTATGTGTGACCTAATGAAGCCTTTCATATGTTTAAAGGAGAATGAAGTTAAAATTGGAACAAGAATGTTTTTATGGTCGTGCAGTTGTGTAACAGTGATGAAGGTGCTATAAGAATTTTTATACACATGCATCAGAACACAACATTTCAACCAAAGAACAGTTTTTCATTTTCTTCCATAGAATGTGAACAGAATTTTTGTACTGCCCTTTGTTGGTGTGGAAATTACCTAAGAATTGTCAGTCAAATTCCTTGAAAGAATTCTGAACTAAGACATTGAGCAATGTATAGAATACAAGCTTGCGTAATGACTACCAGTGAGGATGTTAAACACTGGACATTCTCATATCCTTTTTGACAGTGAAATGAATTCAGATTTCTCTAGAATGGTGGATTTTGTCACCAATTTAATCTTGATGACATTTACTTCTCAATGAGTGCTTTATGCTGAAATGTCAAACAAGCAAACTTCAATGGCCCTCAAACTAGAGCTCAGTGTTGCATTGTATTTGGCTTCCTGAAATGCAATTCCAGACTGTAATCCTAGAAACATCCTGCATTACTGTAATGTCCACTACACTATTAAATATTGGTATATTTATTTTAATATTTTTAAATATTACTTTTTTGCTCTGTAACCTAAATCTAATAATTTTATTTTATAATATTAGGCATTGGTAGACATTTGACTCTTACACTATAGTCTATCGCAGTGTTATCTAAATCACGACCTCAAGTCCAAATCCTGTCCTGGATTTTGCAAACCCTTGTAGTTGATTAAATGTTTTACTGTAACTGGTTTGTCATTAGACCAGCTTCCAAGGTAAAGGATAGGGGGAGAACTGGGAGTTGAGGACTGTGAGTTTAATTCTTCTAGTGTCAAGTCACCTGCACTATAGTCTGTAGTTGATTGCACTGTACAGGGAACGTTTAGGAGCACTGAGATGTAACCAGTGCTAATACATTGGCCTTTGTATTCTGCAGCCGTTTCCTGGGTTGTCCTAGGCTTGTAGTGCACAGTCACACATCCATCTGCTTCCTATTGCACTGATACTTAGCAGTTACACCAAAAAACCATTGAGTGTAAAATGTGTGAGCAGAAACTGTGGGACATGTTTTTAGTCCTCATGTAACCACAGCGTCCTGTCGTGTGTTTTTGCGAGCCTCTCTGTTTTCTGCACTCCTTTCATGATACGTGCTGTGTTCCTTTTCTCCACTCACACTCTGCTGCTGTTATTTTAGGTGTGTTGCACTCTGGGTTCCACTAGATGGCAGCAGATGAAATTGAAGTAATAAGTGATGCTGAACTGCCTTTATTGTTTCTTCTGTGATGTATGTTGGAATGGGACAGACTCATAAACTACTGAGATGTGCAGAGGTGAATTGTGTCCTTTTGTTTTTTACACCACACACACACACACACACACACACACACACACACACATATTCCACCCTTATGGTCTATTCCCTTCAAGCTTGGGCCCTCTACCTGAGTCCTGGGAGCTTGAGTGCCCTGCGCAATATCTTAGCTACACTCTTCTGGATGGAGATCTCAGATGGTGTTCCTGTGATCTGTTGGAGCCACTGACCAGTTTGGGGGATTACAGCCCCTAGAACTCATATTCCCACAGGAACCACTGTTGCCTTCACCTTCCACATATTTCCCTGCTGTTCTTGTATGTATAATCTCTTCTTGTGATGTTTGTAGCAGCTTGAAGTAGTTCATCAGCTCTTCAGAATTACGACAAAATCAGCTCTTTTTGACTACTTTCAAGGACTTTGCCCAATTTTCTTGTGTAATGGGACCAGATCCAAGCTCATGCACTATTTACCAGGTTCTGTGCTGGTTTACCAGGTGCATAGATCCATCATAGAGAGACAGATCACAGCTGATGCAGATGCCCAGAGTTGTCACTTATTTACTCACTCTTTCACTCACATTCTCTCTCTCTCTCTCTCTCTCTCTCTCTCTCTCTCTCACACACACACACACACACACACACACACACACACACACACACAGTCTCTGTAAGGGGGTATATTTTTAATGTATTCTGCTGTAATGTTTTTATAATATTACACATTTTGTCCCTATGATAAACAAAGGAGGACACACACAAATACAAATCAGAGTATCAGAGAAGCTGAATAGCCAAAAGCCAAGGAGTAATAATGTTTTGTTACAGAAGTAGATTCACAAATGAATGTGTGCTTGTGTGCGTGTGTGTGTGTGTGTGTGTGTGTGTGTCCAAAGGATTCCTTTATAGATACGGCTGTTTTTTTTATTAAATGTAGATGATTAATTATCCACAAATAATACCTACATATCTACACTGAGATTGCTGTGTGACGCAGGTACAGACCTAAAGATAGAACAAGGCTCAGCCCCATTAATGTTAGCAGAATGTTTCTCTTGGATGCTAAATACCATGATTAACGAGGTAGTTCAGGGCTTTATTTATTTATTTTTCCTAGTGTGATTCGTTTTTAAATTGAAATATTGCTTGCTTTATATTTTATTACATTTTATCATGAACATGACAAAGTGTCCGTAAAACAAGTTAGAGCCTCACAAACGAGTCTGTATTGTAAACACTTAGTTGAAAGAACAAAGGCTGAAATTCATTTAGTTGAAAGAGAAAAAACTGAAATTCATTTCAGGGGAAGTTCTAGGTCCTCTTGTGTTCCATCCAGAAGGAAATGTGTACGTGATTATCTACATTTTCTACATGAAAGGTTCCTAAAGTGTGATTTTCTCTTAAATCATATACAATAAAATATAATAAGTCAGAATAATACATATTGTTAGACAAACAGGACACATTTTACGGTAACACTTTACATTAAGTGTTTACTTACTAACAGTATGGACACACTTCAGTTCCTATGCTGATAGATTCTGAATATTTTCAAGTTACCCATTACTTATGTACAGGGGCGTAACAGCAAATTCTGGGCCCTGTATACTCTCAATGTCAGTGGGCCCCTATAAATGCCAGTAAACATGAGCAAAATGGGCCCCTCACCCTACTCGGGCCCTGGGTAGTCAGGTCCACTTTTCCCCCCACTACCACGCCCATGCTTATGTAGGTAAATCAGTACAATGTAATATATTCCTTATTCCTATATATATATATTCCTAAAAAAAAGCCAAAACAGGAGCTGCAACTGTTACATGTTTACTTAATGTTAGTTAATTATTGTTAATGTGTTACTTCATGTGTTGTTCATGTTAACTAATGCATTATTTTACGCTAGTAAGTAAACACTTAATGTAAAGTGTTACTGTCACAGTGAGGTGGCCCCCTACCGGCCGCCTCCGTCCACAGCGGATGTTGTTGTTGTTTGGTGACGTCGTTGCTCACCCCTGCCCGTCACGGTTACCCATTTTACATTCATATAGAGTACAGTGCAAAACTAGGCCTACATTAGATTTGTTGTTTTAGCAATGTTATAATGACAACATAATTATTTCTCATTCTCAATATTCAGATGCAAAGAGAAAACACAGGACATTTGTATACAAAGTGAAAAGAAATGCACTTTTCAGAGCAAAATGGCTTCTACAGGCAAAAGTCAGTATTTAGTGTGACTTCTTTTGGTGAAACTGTCCTAAAGTCATCTTTTGGCACCATTCCAAATGAAATACAAATTTCATGTGTTTTCTGGTTGCATTCTGAGCAATAAAGAGGCTGAGAAATAATAATAAATTATCATTACACCATTGCTGAGACTTTTGTTCAGTACTGTATGTTCATTGAACAAATGGATTAAACAGCCAAGGTCAATAAGAGAATAGTGTGTGAATGTAAACCTGGATAATGGGCTCTTAAGAAGAGAGTAATTGAAGTCAAACATTACTGTTGAATTTATGATTTTATCTGCCTAAAAACTGTCACCAGCTTTCCTATTATCTGAAATTTGTTGCAATACGTGTTACTAAAAGTTTTATAAATGTCAGCTTCCATAAGCATATAAAAACTAAACACTGGTCATCCTATAAGAATCAGCATTCTATAGACCTTTATGTGAGGTACATTACACTAGAGTCATGAAGTGTGGACATCACTCAGACCTACTACAGACTGTTCATGAAACTGCCAAAAGCAAAACATGGAGTTAAACTGATCCTCCTGGGAGGAAATAACTGAGAAAACCACTATTTAAATATCCTGGTTAGGGAATTGAATGAAATGAATTGTATAGATACAAATAACTATGTGCTATACAATTACCTTGATAAACCCAGCTTGAATCCAGATAGCCTATGGTCACAAGCTCACAGTTGGTCACAGCTGGGTAGTGACTGAAAGAATAATACAAGCAGCTGAAATGAGTTTCCTCTGCAGGGTGTCCGGGCTCGACCTTAGAGAGGAGTGAGGAGTTTGGTCATCTGGGAGAGACTCAGAGTCGAGCCGCTGCTCCTCCATGTAGAGATGAACCAGTTGAGGTGGTTTGGTGGCCTCTCTGGTGAGGTGTTCAGAATCCGAAACAGAATCCACTTATTTCGCCAAGTATGTTGCACATACAAGGAATTTATCTTGGTGTTGGCCCACAAGTAAGACTTGACACATACTAGACGACAAGACAACACACAGACTATAGAGATATGTACAGAATAGATATGTAATAAATATGCTATAGACAGTTGTACAGTTGTACAGTTGTACAGTAATTAACAGTAAAATGCCAAGGGGTGGTATAATGTATTGCACAAATGCTGTTTGACAGAAAATGTCATCATGTCCATTGAGGTAGGTGGAGAAGAAAGTGAGTGTGGTAAGTGGCGTAAAGGGTTTAAGGTGCAGAGGGACTGTCCAGGCATGTCCAACTGGGAGGAGACACCAGGGAAGACCCAGGACAGGCTGGAGAGATTATATCTCTCAGCTGTCCTGTGAACACCTCAGTATCCCCCCAGAAGAGCTAGAAGAGGTGGCTGGGGAGAGGGAAACCTGGGCCTCTTTGCTTAGGCTACTGCCCCCGCGACCCGGACACAGGTGGATGGATGGATGGATGGATGGATGGATGGAATGAAAGAAAGAAAGAAATCCCAATAAATCTAAAGGGTCCACAAATGTTCTCACCTTTGTTCCCACACATCGAAGGTGGTTTCCCAGCTTAAAAATAGTTATAACTTTCACATCATATTTGGGTGTTTTTTATATTACAGGTGAAAAAATTCTGTGTAGGTGATCTACTTCTGTGGGTTTAAACCTGTGAGACAAAGCCATTCTTTGCACTGCACCAGACAAATGCACCTGCTTTGCTTTGGAATAAAGCCCTGTCAGGTATGTGCTGCTAAACGGTAAATGTCTATCAGATCCTCCTTGACAATATTTCACTAATTCTCTGTCACTTAGAGTCACTTGAGGGTTCTCACTATGTGCTAAATAAAATTTTAGTACATTACGTCAGTTTGTTCTCCCCCCATATTTGATTTATTCAAAATGGCAACCTTGTAGAAGTCGGAGCTGTTTTATAATAGCATTAACAGTGCTGGCGCACAAGTATTGAAAGATAAAATGTTAAAACACTGCAGTTGACAAAATTTGTGTTTTTTCCAAATGACGTCTTTAAATGCTTCACGCTGATGAACCGCCGTAGTCAGCCCTCGCTCTAAACATGCACTCTATGGGTGTCTTCTTATTTGTTCTTCGACTGCAGGGCTTTAATTGAATGCCACAGCTGTTGTGAGGAGATTTGATTAAGTTCCACCTCCTTATTTAAGATCTCTCACCATCCTCAGCACCTGTCGGAGAATTTGTGAGAAACTTGCTTGGTAACAACAGTATTTGGTTACACCTACTACTGTGTGCTTAAACTTTGACTTTTCATTGTTATCATTTCCTCAATGGAGAGCTTATTAATCATAATGTAAATTACCGTTATCAGAGAATAGGCCCCAGGCATCACAGTGGGGCAATTATTGTGTTTGTAGTAACTGATATTGTTCCTGGTGGTATTGCCTGTGATTCACTAAGTGAACGTAAGAAATACTGTATTTGTAATTGTACCGTTTTTTATGGTTTTATTATGTAATGGCTTGCTTGTTTGGACTTCAGACAATCAGGAATTATGCAGAACATTCTGTTCACATACTGTTAAACGGACTCTATCTGATACCAAGAATGATGAGGCCAGAAAACCATGTAGCCGAATATCCCTCAGCTAAAGATTCAGGTAGAAGACTTTTTGTAAAGACTTTTTTGCATATTAATTGACTTGAAGCTTTTAATTCATATGCTTACCTTTTCATCATAGATTTTCAGTGAACTTTGATTTTACGTGAACATATGGTATGCTGCTTTAACGTTTAGGCCTGGTTAAGTAAAGAAAGATCAGTATTTGTGTCCAACACAGAGACCCATGAGGGTGTGACTGCAGGTTTTCATACTGCCACTTTATACTGCATTAATTCCACTATAGCTTAAGTGGTTGTTTAAGGGCAGGAGGTTCAGTGTGCTGTTATTTACGATGTGCATGTTTCCTCATTCTTGTGCTGTGAGTAGATGAAGGTTCTGTGCTTATTATGAATCGATCCCACAGACCTTGAAGAACATTTTACTGGGTTGTTTAAAAACCTAATTCTGCATTATCTTACCAAGTGTGATCGATGGCTTCTTCAACTGTAGTTAGGATAGATCTTCTGCAGATAGTTCTTTAACTCAGTCTATGGACAACATAGTAATCCAAAATGCAAAATGTATGAAGGTGAGATCAGTGAGAACATTAATGCAGTATTTCCTTGGTAGATGGTATTGAAGTGGATCGGTAATAGAAATGAATCACTTCTTTATATATCGATTGCTCACAGTGCTATGCTGTGACATGCAGGACCCACCATCCTGCTACACCTGCTACACCTAGAAGACTCCATCACTTCAACATCAGTTTCAGACACCCTGCTAATTAAATAGCATCCAACCAAAACAATTTAACACAATGGACATTACGGTTGATATCAGTAATATTGTTGGGTTTATTTATTGTTGTAAGGATAGTATACCTAGTATAAATGGTAGGAAAATATCATAATGCAGAATATATGTGAAATATCTGAAATATTTTTTTACAATGATGATTTTAAAATGTGGACCATTCAAAACATTGCAAATATAAAATCAGATTATACAAGTTGATCTGTACACCTCTGAAAAATATACATGGATTTAAATTCTCTTAACACCTTTATATTTGTCATTCGACTCAGAGCCTCAAAAAGGTTTTTGAAGACACAGTAAGGCGTAGTTCAACTAACAATATGAATATTCTTATATATTTAAGACAAGATTAGAACATAAGATTTTTCTGCAGCCAGAGTCAGATGTTTACACATCCTAAATACTTGAATAATAAATACATAACCTCTAAATAATGAAAATAATACTTGTATATGGTATTGAGAGCACTGTACATATGTTGTCTTTTTGTATAGTTTGGAGTTGTTTCGGAGAGCAGGCATCACTGTGTGATGAGGTTTCCAACTGCATTGTCCAGCTCCCTGTAATCTACACCAGCCCTCAGCTCCTTACAGTCTGTTAGAGACAAAATGCAGGCTATTAGTTTTAGACAACTAGAATGAATTAAAGACAGTAAAACCTGGTCAGTTATGTGATATTGTGAAAACATGTCCCGTTACCATATGGGCTGTTTTCCTGTACCACAATAATTTTTGCATATGTGTTTCTCATACAAAAGACTTTTTAAAGTTTACATGATATAAAGCAGTAATAAAACACAATAAACCACCCTACTAAATATAGGCCAGTTCAAACAAACATGTTTCTGAGTTGAATTTATCAAATCAAATCAAAGTTTATTTGTATAGCGCTTTTAACAACTCAAGTTGTCACAAAGCAGCTTTACAGGATTTACAAGGTTAACAATACTATGGGTCCAGAACCCTAATGAGCAAGCCAAAGGCGACAGTGGCGAGGAAAAACTCCCTATGATGGTGGTGGGACCTAGGAAGAAACCTCGGGAGAACCAAGACTCAAAAGGGAACCCATCCTCCATTGGGCGGCCCGTTAACACACAAATTACACAAATACAGACAAATACACAAGTCACACACAAATCACACAATCAGACTAAGTAAAAATGACTTTTTACAATTTATAAACGGCTGTTAACTAAAAAACATGAGAATTTTCTCCGGCGGCAGTGAGACTGTGTGGGGGATGTGTGATTACTAACAAGGTTGCATTTTATGGAATGTTTTCCATATTTACCATTGCTAATGGCCTTTGCTAATATAACCATTGTATGCTACACAACCATGCTGAGTCATGTATAGATTCATCACCAAGTTCCCTGAGTCACTCCAGTTCACTCGAGTGAATGGAGACAGAGAGTCTGAGGGTGAGTTATAATTGCATAAGGCTTTCTGAGATCTCCACCTCAGTGCTGTAGCATTCTGACCATCAACATTGACTCTCAGTAGTGGGGCAATGATGATCAGTTGTGATTTTATTAGTGATATGTTGTTGATCAATAAAAATTATAACGTTAAAGGCATAGACATTTTTGGATACAATTAAGTTGTTTCTACTGTGTAAGCACTAGAGAGAACAATGCAGCCAATGAAGTACATCAAATAGTTTCATTTTGTAGAGGTACCAAATATTTATCACATGGTCATGTATGTAATTTTTCATATTTCAATTCGGAAAATTTACTGTCCTTCATGTTGAAATCGGACCAACTTCTGATCATGTGGTGCACAAAGCCCATTGTAATTGTAGCAGGTTCAAGTCAAATTGAATAAAATTTTAATTATTTATAAAAAACTCCATGATTAAAGGAGAAAGTGTAATATAAAATATAGGAGTGGCTGAATAATATAGCCAGAAAGACCTTTTGTGTTGATGCAAACAGGGTAACAAAGGCTGACATTGCAACTTCAGAATAGCAGTACACGAAACCTAAAAACTGAAATTATATTGTGCTGTCTGGCACACTCAAAGTGGGTTGGCAGGGTTTTGTGTGTAAAGCAAGTCTCTCCCAGTGAAAGCACTGACTCCGACCTACTGCATGTGAGACATGGGCAGAAGGCTAAATTAATGATGGGAGTGAAGAGAGAATCAATCTTGCTAATCCAGCATGAATGAGACTCAAACACAAACTGTTTGCATGCTTGAAAAAGAGACTATCAAGCAATACTGAGTTAGTGTTATACAAACAAGACCTTCCTGAGTGCGGGACTTTCTTTGTGTGCCTTCTAATATGTATTGATGCTTATTGTTATGCAGTGGAGTGTTTGTTCAGTCTTAGTTGGTTTGCTAGACTTATTCCAAAGGCAGACGTGGTACATTGTTTTTTTCCCCACTCTTTGTTTTTTGACAGCGTCTTTGTTCATTTTTGTTTGGGCAACAGACTCTCTCAGCATGACTGTGGGATTATGATTTAGGGCCCGTGTCCAGCTGAGCTCAAAGATCTGCTTCATGTGCATCCTGAGTGAGTGCCACGTACCTCTATTGCAGCTCTGTTCCCTGATGAGGATGACGCTTCATGAGTTGTCTGGATTCACAACGTACATGCCTGCTCGGTTGACTCTGGGCTTTGCTGGGTCCTCCTGATGAGAACGCGGAGATTCACAAATAAATACTTCCAATCACATTTATGACAAAGGGCATCCCACTGGTGATATGGGCAGTTGGCACTGTGACACCAAAACTGGAGTGTCTTCAACAGATACCAGGAATAACACCATCCAGAAGAGTACAGTCCTGGGAATGGCAAGAAGACTGCAGCATACACTTAAAGTCCAACACCTCCCAGCTAAATATGCAGTGAACCAGACTGCAAGTTATGGTAGGTTCTAAAAGTCTAAATATACTGTTACAATGCAATACAAGTAAAATTTGGGATGTACAGATAAACCAGCCCGGTGATCTGATGATCTAATTTCAGTTTTTCCCCCAAACAAAAATTATAGTGCACCGACATCTCTAATTGTGTGAATATTGAATTTGGGATTTGAAAAAAGCTCTGGCACAAAAGTATGACATGCAGCTTGATCATACTGAAAAAGGAACTTTTTGTGCAAAATAAATCAGCAGCATCTACTGACGTGGCTTCATTGAGGAACATCAGCATCACAGTGTCTAGGTGCCTAAGTCTTAACTAACAGAATTCAGCATGCATGCACCAGCCAGCCACATCTACCAGTGTGTTGCAGCAGCTGGGGAATCTCTAGAAGATTCTAGATTCCAGGTTTTCCTGCAGGTTTTCCTTCAGCCAAATAGAAGCAATCTGACTCCACATGTTCAATTATTTGATTTCAGTCTTCGCACAACTAAAGAGATTTATTGGTTAACAGTCTTGCTAGTTTGGAATGAAAACCTGCAAGTACACGGGCCATTTGTGAATAAGACCAAGCAACCTTCCTATAGAATGTCGTCTCTCATTCAGGGCTGTTTAACTTGTCAGTTCTTTTTCGAGAACATTCTGAGAACAATTTCCAGTATTAGAATATTAGTTAAATTAGTGTGATTTGCATTGGTTTAACTGGCAAAATGAGTAGAGAGCTCAAAGAGGTGCACTTACAAAGGGGGAGCCAATGGGGGTTTTTTGGGGTGTATGGGGGCTGTAGGGAGTGGAGAGAGGTTCTTTAAATGCTCTTCTTCCATAGGGGGTGTGTTCCTCTGGGACAACATTAGAATCGACCACTTTGTCCTCGGTGCAACATCTTACAATCTGGAGACCGAGAGAAAGAAAAAGCAAGAAATAATTATCACATTAGACAAAAGAACTAGCAGCCATGCATGGAAAGGTCTTTATGGTGATGCAAAACATTGAAAATTATGAATAGCCTATTATCTGTATTCAACATGGAAGATGACATGGAAAGAAGAGATTGCAAAGTAAATATTTAAGAATTTTGAGATTTAACAAACTTGTGTATGATGTTTACACAGAAATGTATATAAACTCATGCTCACCGCAATTATGAGGAGGATGATGAGGAGCACAAGGATGATGCAAACCAGCACAAGTAAAGCGATAGCCCAACCAGGGACCCCTTCATAGGGGTTATATCCACCCCCACCAACTGGGAGAGTAGTGTTCTGGAGAAGAGGTTCTGGGCCTCTTCTAGTGGTGAAGGAACGATTTGTGGAAGAGGAAGGCTTGGTGAAGAGGGGTAGAGTGCTGTGACTGGTGGAGGCGTTCTCTGCATGCTTGGTGGTTGTTTTGGAGAAAGGTTTGGTGGTAGTGGAGGAGCTCAGGTTAAGGTGGGCTTGACTTTGGGTGGCTGTAGGTGAAAAACTGGAGGATGTTTTCTTGCTGGGAACTCCTGAGGTCATTTTAGTCGTTGTATTGCTTGGTGATTTATGAGTGGTTGACTCATGACTGGTTGTTGTAAGTGTGGTTGGTTTAGAGCTGGTTGTTGTAACTGTGGTTGTGTTAGGGCTGGTTAGTTTAAGTGTGGTTTTGTTAGGGCTGGTTGCTGTAACTGTGGTTGTTTTAGGGCTTGTTGCTGTAACTGTGGTTACGTTAGGGCTGGTTGCTGTATGTGTGGTTGTTTTATGGTTGGATGTTGTATGTGTGGTTGTTTTAGGGTTGGATGTTGTATGTGTGGTTGTTTTAGGGCTGGATGTTGTAAGTGTGGATGTTTTAGGGCTTGTTGCTGTAACTGTGGTTATGTTAGGGCTGGTTGCTTTAAGTGTGGTTGTTTTAGGGCTGGATGTTGTAAGTGTGGTTGTTTTAGTGCTGGTTGTTGTTTTAGGGCTGGGTGAAGTGAACGTGGTTATTTTATGAGTAGTTGCTGTTTTTGTTGGATTAGTGACAGTGGTGTTTTTCACAACAGATGTAGAGGATGGAGCACTCGTTGGTGAAGTAGGTATAGATGGAGCTTGAACAACTGAATCCACAAAATTGTTAAATGTTAGTATTATATCAGTGTTAGTATTTTTCACTGTAATAAGGTTTATGATTCACTGCTGTCAGTATGCTGTACACAAATGCTTACCCTGTATTAACTCAGGTTTGATTGTAAGACCTTTTATGTGCCCACCATCAGACATGATCGTTTCCTGAAAAATACTTTGTAGCAGAACGGCATTGATGGGTATATAGGTCTGGAACTTGATGGTGGAGAGAGCAATCACAGATCCATGTCTGTTAGCAAAGAGATCACCATTAGAAGTGCTGATTAGAAATACTTAGCTGATGGTATGTAACAGTCATTCTCCCACTGCATGTAGAAATGGAGTCTTAAAGCCGTACGTGAATGTCATGTCTTGCACCCCTGTGTAGAATGACCGCGTGCCACAGCTGACGCAGGAAAGTACAATGTTCAGCTGTGAAGACACAACAGGTTCACATGGAGAGATTTTTCCAGAGGATGGTAGGAAGGTCTATCTGTACATAAATTTCATTAACAGTTCTGTCTCAAAAGCAAGTGAAAGATCTCAGGATTTATTCACACTATAAAAACTGAAATTGTTATATTGTTTTTTAACGTTGTGGTCAAACGATACTTTGGGTAGAACAAGAAAAAGCTCTATGCCCTATGCTCAAAGTTCATTGTTAAACATTAAAATACAAAAATAAACTGAACCAGACATCATGGAAAGAGTAAAAGGGTTTGTGTGATCATATATAAGCCCTGGAGTCAAGACACCTACTTATTTTGTCCATGAGACATGACATATTTTATTGTCCCCAGAAGAAAAACTGTTTTAGACTCAACGCATAAATCATCAAAGATTCAGATACATCACATATACTAATGTTATCATATGAATTAAAAATTACAGCATTTTACAGCACAACCCCTTAGAACAACTCTGCAATTATTGTGCTGTTCAGCAATCATTCTGTCCCACAATTGCAATTACTGCACACTTTCATATCCCATATGGCACAATCCTGTTGTTTCAAAACTCTTTAATTGTCACAAAGTCCTACACAATCAGCAGACACATAGCCATCTACACTTATTACACAGGCCCTTAGATATTACACACCCTCACAGCTGTAAGAAATAAATAATAGTATATTTACAATAGCAATAAGTAAATAACGGAAATACCACAATTATCACACAACTTCACTACTCTTCCACCTCTCAATATATTTATACAGTCTAAAAGAATGGCATCGTTCCTTTTGAAATTGCACCAAAGAGTGCTAGTAACTTTCATATGATGAATGAGATAAGAATGTCACAATTAAATAATGAAAAATTAATGCACATGTGTTTCTGTTGGTTCAGCAGTTATGGGACAAATTAACTAAAAACAACTAAAATCAACAAAGTTTAAACCAGAGCAAGCTTTATGGCGTTCTAGATACTTCAGGTTCAGGTGTGTAACGCTAGTACCATTGAGTATTAAACACATTTACTGGCAGATAAGTCATTCCAAAGGGGACTTAGATATGGTCATTACTTGTGGCTTATTCCTAAATGCAGTTGTTAATCAGTAAGAATAAAACCAATCTGAATCTACTCACCACATTATCAACCTCTGTGTACATATTCTTATAGTCAGGGGAGTTTTTGTTAAGGAGGGAATCGTTGAAAATCCTGTTGGTGATCACCATGGACAGGACGAAGGCCGTTACGGGGATGGGAGGAGTTGTTGTAGCTTTGGTGAGCATTTGTGGGGCTCCGGCAGAAGGTACACCTAAAGGAGACGTAGCAGTACATGTTACTTTCTGATTACTCTCAATATCTGTGTAGATAGTGAATGACCTTTTCATTTTTGCCTCCTTTTTGGTTTCAATTTTCATAGAGCTTCATTATGATTAAATCCCTTAAGCTTGGAAAAGGCTGTAAAACCTGTTAATGTGAGGCTAAGTGCAGACGACGAGCCCGATCAATCTCTGCCCTGCAGCATTGCCATTGCTAGACTTCAGAAACAGCTTCCCTTAAAAGGGGCCATTCTCTTGTTCCCAAAGATCTTATTTGATGTATTCTGTCATTAGTTGTTCTCGGTTACTCGGTTGGTCTCGGAGCCTACTGCTCAGGTAGGCTGTAGAGCATTATCAGTGATGAACTTCCCTTTGCTGCCATCATGATCATGACCATCTGTTGCACATTACCAATATTCAATTATTATTCATATCTTATGTAGTAATAAGGAGATAGATATCACATCTATCTGATACAGCTGAGAAATGCTGGTAAACAATTTTCCCACTCAGTAATCACTCCAGAGTGAACTTCATCCTAAGAAGCTCTCTTACCTGCACTCACAAACATCAGCATGCAGAGAGCCGTCCACCCGTATCTGACCAGAGAGTGCTCCATCACAAAGAACCTGTCTGATTCTTCAGTAATATTCAGTTGCAATGTTCAATGAGAGTTCAATGCCAGATAGAAGCAGAATTCCTCCACAGACCAACAAGAGAAGAAGTTTCTAACGCAGGAGTGTCTAGACTCCTGGTGTGCTGATGTGAATGAGTCTGGAGGAGGTGGATACCTGGCCTGACCTTTATCAAGGGGCTGTCACTCCGCCTGGGAGGGAACTATACCTGGGAAGGGTCAAAACATCTTTAACTGGGTGAACTGTGTGTGCATGTGCATGTGTGCGAGAAAGAATAAGAATGAGAGTGAGACACTCTGATTCATGGACTGGCATCGTGTCTTGTGTATTTGATCTGCATGCACTTGAATCACAATTACGTCAAACCGATATTATCCACATATGCTAGTGTCAATAACCTGCTGCACCTTAGTCCTACAGATATTCTCTTTTTGCTAAGGATGTGTTGTCATGGAAATATCTATTTTTAACTCAGTGAAGGAAGTACAACCTTTTGCAGGATGAAATAATATAATTATTTTAGATTATATTAGACCTCATAGTTAGAAGGTAGAACATCAGAAAAATATCGCACATGATGTGTTTTATATACATATACAAATATTTTAAAATGTGACAGGAAGTATACAGCTAACAGGACAGCTAACAGGACATTTGAAGAGAGAACAGTGATTTTTAATATTTAATATTTGTTGTGTGTGTGTGTACCATGCAATGACTTGCATCTACATCAACCATGCAGGGCAGTGTGAGGTGGGTGTGTGGGGCAGTGTGGGGTGGGTGTGACGGGCAGTGTGGGGTGGGTGTGAGGGGCAGTGTGGCATGGGTGTAAGGGGCAGTGTGGGGTGGGTGTGTGGGGCAGTGTGGGGTGGGTGTGAGGGGCAGTGGGGTGGGTGTAAGGGGAAGTGTGTGGTGGGTGTGAGGGGCAGTGTGGGGTGGGTGTGAGGGGCAGTGTGAGGTGGGGTGGGTGTGAGGAGCAGTGTGGGGTGGGTGTGAGGAGCAGTGTGGGGTGGGTGTGAGGAGCAGTGTGGGGTGGGTGTGAGGGGCAGTGTGGGGTGGGTGTGAGGGGCAGTGTGGGGTGGGTGTGTGGGGCAGTGTGGGGTGGGTGTGAGGGGCAGTGTGGGGCAGTGTGGGGCAGTATGGGTAGGTGTGAGGAGCAGGGGCATGTGAGCTAACATCCGCTCCTAGGCTGAACTTCAGCATGATCTCCTCATGCACCTGACTCATTCTCACACAACATAAAGGGATTTTATCATCATTACACTCCTCTTCTAAACATGGATTTTCAAAACAATGGAAGTCTGTCTAAAAAATTTTGTCAATTATTTTAAGAAATGTATTTATGTAACAAAGCAAATGAAGTTAGATCAGCCCTCCTGAAGCAGTGGCTTTAAGCATTGTAGTGTATGTATGGATGAGACTTTGATTCCATAGTATTACTGTTTCGTATTATGGGCTGCATTTTGGCTCATATCAAAACAGTCGTGCGAGCCAGGTCTCCTGTAGCTCCTTTAATAGCAGCTCAGTGTCATTATATAATAAGACAAATTTAGTATCGATATATTAAATAGTAATATTAATTATACTGAAACGCAAAAGGCAAGTTAAGTGAAAGTGGGCGGGAATCTGTTGTCATTCCATTGACGTTTCTTGGCTCCCCTTTGTTTCAAGAGTGACATTTTAATTCCTGTTTAAATGTTTGCTTTTACCAAGCCCTTTGGTGCGGAAGTTCGCACCACTATGTCCTTTCATTAATAAACTCAAGTACCCACCCTAATGACTAAAGGAGGCAGAAGCTCTTCTTTAATTTGAACTTGGTTGATCCTGCTATACACCTTTTATTATTACAACTTAACTCTGACTAAAGTTGGTTGGTGCTTTTATCTATGCTTGAAGGAATATAAAAACATTAGCACTAATAAGGAAAGTTTTCACTGCAGTCAAAGTAAACACTTTTTTGAGAATTTGTAGGAATCCAGTTTTGTGTAACAAATTCATAAAAAATATATTGTTTATACTGAAATTGAAAATAATACTGAAGACTGTATTCACGTTTTTACATTACAACTATGTTAAAATGATTTCATATATTGTATATGTATTGCATTACAGTAATTAAAACCAATGTTCACGGGGGGAAAATGGCTAGAGCATCTGCGCCCTACCTGCCACTGCCTCAGGAGGAGACACTCAGGTTGTCATTCCCGAGTTCCTGGGAAACTGCTGGAGAATCAGGAAGAGCAGACAAGCTTTTACCAGGACCTCATTGCCAATGAGGCCAATGAGAAGGTTGGTCGTTGAGCGAGGTTCTTCTCTAAATAGTTTGTGCATAATTTGGAGGTGTGCTTTGGGTCATTGTCCTGTTGCAGGATGAAATTGGTTCCAATCAAGCGCTGTCCACAGGGTATGGCATGGTGTTGCAAAATGGAGTGATAGCCTTCCTTATTCAAAATCCCTTTTACCTTGTACAAATCTCCCACTTTACCAGCACCAAAGCAACCCCAGACCATCACATTACCTCCACCATGTTTGACAGATGGTGTCAGGCACTCATCCAGCATCTTTTCAGTTGTTCTGCGTCTCATAAATGTCTGTCTGTGTGATCCAAACACCTCAAACTTTGATTCGTCTGTCCATAACACTTTTTTCCAATCTTCCTCTGTCCAATGTCTGTGTTCTTTTGCCCATATTAATCTTTTTCTTTTATTAGCCAGATATGGCTTTTTCTTTGCCACTCTGCCCTGAAGGCCAGCATCCCGGAGTCGCCTCTTCACTGTAGATGTTGACACTGGCGTTTTGAGGGTACTATTGTAACGTTTCAGCCAGGAAGACACGGATCCAAATGCGGATTGCTGATGTTTTTATTTCTTGAGTGAATATGGAGTACTCGCACAGGTGAATAACTCCGTGTGGTGTGTGCAGTGTGTGAGTGCGGTTGTCGTGGTCAGGACGGTCCGAGTTCACGCCGGGTAGACAGATGGCTAGAGGTACAAAGGGGCTAGGCTGGAGACGAGGTCTGGAACGAGAGCAGAGGTCAAAACACAGGAGAGCAATCAGGAGATAACGCTTGGTAGATGGCATGCCAACAATACTTCGCAACCCGGAAGATAGAGGAGGAAGCTTAAATAGCGTGAAAGGGGAGGGGCGATGAGCGGCAGGTGAAACGCATCTCATGGCGATCATGTGCTGTTCCTGACAACTATTTAATGAAGCTGCCAGTTGAGGACCTGTGAGGCGTCGATTTCTCAAACCTGAGACTCTAATGTACTTGTCTTCTTGCTCAGTTGTACAGTGGGGCCTTCCACTTCTCCTTCTACTCTGGTTAGAGCCTGTCTGTGCTCTCCTCTGAAGGGAGTAGTACACACCATTGTAGGAAATCTTCAGTTTCTTGGCAATGTCTTGCATGGAATAGCCTTCATTTCTCAGAACAAGAATAGACTGTCGAGTTTCAATTGAAAGTTGTCTTTTTCTGGCCATTTTGTGAGTTTAATCGAACCAACAATTGTAATGCTTCAGATTCTCAACTAGCTTAAAGGAAGGTCAGTTTTATAGCTTCTCTAATCAGCAAAACTGTTTTCAGCTGTGCTAACCTACTTGCACAAGAGTTTTCAAGGGTTTTCTAAATATCCAATAGCCTCCTTACACAGTTAGCAAACACAATGTACCATTAGAACACTGGAGTGATGGTTGTTGGAAATGGGTCTCCATACATCTATGTAGATATTGCATTAAAAACCAGACGTTTACAGCTAGAATAGTCATTTACCACATTAATAATGTATAGAGTGTATTTTTGATGCATTTAATGTTAGCAAAATTGAAAAAAAAAAACTGCTTTTCTTTCAAAAATAAGAACATTTCTAAGTGACCCCAAACGGTAGTGTATGATCACACAAACCCTTTTACTCTTTCCATGATGTCTGGTTCAGTTTATTTTTGTATTTTAATGTTTAACAATGAACATGGTACTATATTTGTAATAACACTACATTTCTAATGGTGCTGTATTTGATAATATATTTTTAAGGATGCTGTATTTGTAACAATTCTGTAATTGTAATGGTTCTATATTTGTAACATTGCTGCATTTGTAATGGTGCTATTTTTGAAACAATGCTGTATTTGTAATGGTACTATATTTGTAACAATGCTGTATTTGTAATGGTACTATATTTGTAACAATGCTGTATTTGTAATGGTACTATATTTGTAACAATGCTGTATTTGTAATGGTGCTATATTTGTAACAATGCTCTATTTGTAACAATGCTGTATTTGTAATGGTGCTATATTTGTAACAATGCTCTATTTGTAATGGTGCTATATTTCTAACAATGCTCTATTTGTAATGGTGCTATATTTCTAACAATGCTCTATTTGTAATAGTGCTATACTTGCCAATGAAGCTAAAGCCAGTTATGGGCTTTTCTCTCTCTCTCTCCCTCCTGAGTTTGAACACTAAAACGGACTTGTTCACTCATTTTTATTTTATCCATTGCCTGTGATACAGGCTAAAACATTCCTTATCACAGTGGTTCTCAAAGTGGGGAGCTATTGTAGGGGGGGCGCAGAGCTTGGAAGTAAAACATGTGCACATGTGTCAATATGATGGGGGGGGGGGGGGGTGAATGGAAGGGTGCCTAAGTGTATAAATTTACATTAACCGGCTAGATAGCAGATTTTGAGACATAACCCATATATTTTCTAGACATATCAGGCAATAGATAGCTTTATATTTTTTGATCTATAAAAGTTTAGTAGTTTCTCATCAGTTATAACTGTGGGTGGTACAATCTCATTGAAAGCTTCACCACAAAGCAACTTTTTTCTAATTCAGATACTCACTGAGCTTAAACTCTGCAATTTGGCAACAATTTAAGTCATAACATAAATCTCATTGACAGTTAAAGAAATCTCTATCTAGATATGTATAGATAGGTATAGATAGGTATAAATAGGTCTAGATAGGAATAGATAGGGGTGTCACTGTATAACGTGCTTATCTAGAATATGTTCAAATAAGAAAGGGCACTGTAGCCTTTGTCAAAGATACGCTAGTTGTTATATGATCAGACTGGCAATTTAATAAGGTTTGTCTGAAAATAGCAAAGAGCAACTGGGTATTTTACAAATACATTTATCTATACATTTATGTGTGTTGGGGAGAGACAAGAAATCTTGTCCATCTTATGGATGCTAAGGAGGCAATGACAGCAGAGGTTTCAGTCTGTTGTAAGAACAAACATCAAAATGATTTTTACTTTGCTGTTTTATAGGATCAGTAGCCTGAAGTAACATGTATTCTGTCCTGTGAAGTATAAGATCATTATTGTTGATCAACTACA
The DNA here is from genome assembly GCF_052324685.1 of Brachyhypopomus gauderio. Classification (NCBI taxonomy): domain Eukaryota; kingdom Metazoa; phylum Chordata; class Actinopteri; order Gymnotiformes; family Hypopomidae; genus Brachyhypopomus; species Brachyhypopomus gauderio. Next base: position 510,483 of record NW_027506952.1, read on the forward strand.
ATAATTGATAGAGTGTAATGATCTACTACAGTGTTGCCAGTGTACTTTTCTCAGTCACAGTTTAATTAGTCTGTTTAGCTGAATATTTTCAGCATATTCCCTGTGATTCATACAGACCTTATCTAGAACCACATGAATGACACTACTTAAGTGGTACCATTATGCCACCTAATGGTCAATGGGCATTAGTAAATTGTGAAGTACCATTTTAGAAAATGATTTTAGAATGGTTTCCTTGATGCATTTAAGAATGGAACAGCACGATTGCATATCTAATTAAAAACATTCCACGAATAGCTTCATAAGAATGCTGCAATGTAATGCATTAATACTCACGCTTAGTCCATGATATACACACTGGTACTTTGAGGCAGGAGTGAGATGCAAGTGTTGAGAAATAATGGTTGTTTTCAATTGTAGACAACACAAAACAACACTTAGAAGTGTGTCAGACAAATAAGTTTGAACCAAACATTTCAAACAAGTGTTTGTATGTTCCTCAAAATTGTAGCAGGTGTCACATAATTATGGAACTTAGCAGTGCGAGTGCCTCTCGACTGTGGCGTCTGCTGTCCAGAAATGCCGCCTGCCTCTGATGACAGACATCTAAAAACAACTTTGAGACTCTGAGTACTGACCTCTCAGTTATGTTATCCCAAAGTGCCCCAAATTGCTATGTGATGGATTTGTAGAAATAAAGTTTACAACTTTTGTTAGTTAATGTTTGGTGAATGATTCTTGCCAACAGTTCAAAATCTTCGATGAGTCCAATTTAGATTATTGCAGACTCAGGCTACAGTGGTAGACACTTAATGAGAGCATTGTAAGCTAAAAAGATTTATTTCAGATTATGTTCATCAATGTATGTGTCACGTTACGGCCCCTGACCCCTCCCTTTTGGGCGTGTGTTTACGTTGTCTACGTCCAGTCGTCTGTGTCTGTGGATCTCCGTGGGTGCGGTTATGTCCTAATGTGATAATCCGTCTTACCTGTGGCTCGTCTTGTAATCACTCGGGATTTATGTGGTTTGTCTATTTAATGTGCATTCGTCCAGTGTCCCGTGCTCATCTTTGTTTGAGTCTGAACGTTACATGTTCTTATATATAAATGTAATTGCTAAACGTGCGCATCCGCGCTGTGAATGTGTTAAATAAACGTGCATCAGTGCAAGACGGAGTGGACTCGTGCCTCGTCCTTCTAGCCGCACCGACCGTCACAGTATCCTCATTGTATCCACGCTATCAGCGTAATATAAAACCACTGAGAATGAGTGACCGCTTGAAACAATTGGCATTTGCCTCCACCAGGAGTGTCACACACAATCCACACCAGTGTAACACAGCATACGCTGTGTTACGTAATGACGGCGGAGGCCCTGTCTGTGCTGAATCAGTTTTATTGGCCAAGTATATGTACATACACAAGGAATTTGACTCCAGTAATTGTCAATAGACAACAGACAATAAACAACAGACATACAGTAGTAACAGTACTATACAAATAACATACGTTATATACAGATAGTGTACAGTAGTAACTGTACTATACAAATAACATACATTATATACAGATAGTGTACAGTAGTAACAGTACTATACAATAACATACATTATATACACTATGTATGCATACAGGCATACATAGTGTGCATATAGTCACCTATATAAAGTAAAGTGTACATATACAGCGGAACTGTGACAGGCAGGGAGTGCGAAATAAAATGGAAGGTGATCACTCCAAGTCTCAGGGAAAAGGGAGGTTTTAATGAAGAAAGTGCGCAAACCAAAAACCCGTGACAAGATCCGAATGAAGGATACAATGACCAGCAGTCAACTGGTACAAAGATAAGAGATATATATAGACAACCAAATGACCGTCAGGTGAGGCAGATCATAGGCTCATCCCACCTGAGGGACGAACACAACGCAACAACAACTGCCGCTGTGGACGGGGGCAACCAGCAGGGGGCCCACCGTACCGTGACAGGTACAGGTTACCTGCAATAGTCACTGATTCGACTATTCCACTGAAGGACCCCTAGTCGACATCATAGCTGAATGTACCATTCTAACTGCATGGGGGTGCCCAAGGATGCTGCTAAGCATTAGTTGTTACATGAAATGTCTTTGTTTTCATTATATATAGCATTTTGTCAAATAAAATCATCCTAATTTCTGTTAATAAATATTTTAAAATGATGTGTGCGCATTAACAATAGGCTTCTTCCTTACTAAACATTAATAAATCACACCCTGCAGTTGCACAATTCAAATGAGCGGAGCTGAACACGCAAAAAGAAAACAGTTCAGCCGTTTGTTGTTTCGGTCGTGTCATCTCATCATGTCTCGGCAAGTAGGCCTATACACATTTTTTGTTGTTGTTTGCTTTTTAAACCCTGTTACTTGAACCTTTACTTATATTTTGTTGTTGTTGTGTGGCAAATTATTTTTATATTTTCAGGTAGGCATATTTTATTTAAAATATTTTTGACATTTTGCACAGTGCCTGTCTGACAAAGTTCGATATGCGCACTGACGGTCACTTTTTTTAAAATTATATGCATACTTTTAGGGGTTGTGCATAAGTTACCAATTTGCCAATCGGAATTTGTCCTTTGCATTTAACACATCCGTGCAGTGAGAACACACACACACACACACACACAAGTGAACATACACTAGCCCTGGTGAGCAGTTGGGGTTTAAGTGACTTCCTCAACAACACTTCAGTCATGGCCTAGCTGGCAATCAAATCTACGACACTGTGATCACAAGATCCCCATCCCCTTCCCTAATGCCCTATCCTACTAGACCTTGGCTGCCATATATATAAATAAGATGGGGTTAATGTATCAAACTGCTTTCGACAGTTTTATTGTCCACCAATAAAACTTTATTGCCCCACCCCTCTCATCCGCCATTTTATTGCCCTATGAACATCTCTAAGTACATCCTGAGAGTGCGGCCCTAATTTAAATAAGTTTAGATTATTATCAGGAGCTCCTAATCCAATTGCCCATCCATTGTCTTTGATGTATAAGCTGTGTGTGTGTGTGTGTGTGTGTGTGTGTGTGTGTGTGTGTGTGTGTGTGAGAGAGAGAGAGAGAGCGAGAGAGAGAGAGACACCCACACAAACACAAACTTTCACACCTTACACGTCCCTGGAACGTGTCCTGTCTTAAGGGTGGGGGGGTCTTAGGGGAACCACCACAGCCCTGACTTTTAGGGTCTCGTGGGAAACATTGATGTAACTACTGGCATTCACACCTTACACATCGCTGGGAACGCCTCCTGTATACACATTTAGAGGAGGTTAAAAGAAAGTTTAATTACTTTACAATATTTAGCAATATAATTACAATATACTCCATTTTCTTACAAGTTACCTAAAGGCTCTTGGGAAAACACAATGATGTAACTGCCTCATGGTTCCAAGAACATTCATCCGGTCCGTACCGGTTATCTACAGATTTGATTAGTAGACACCCCCCTCAAGACTTTTATGTGTATTAAAAGGGGAATGGTTTATCATGCCAAGGCAGTCCAATATGCCCATGTAGGCCACCTACACCAAGGTTATAATAGTTTTGGATTTTTCATTATAGTTTAGTTTTTATTTTATTGTGACTTTTTTTTCTAATTCAGTTAGTTTTAATTAGTTTTAAGAGCATGTTTGCTAGTTTTATTAGTTTTATTAATTTTTTTAAATCTTAGTTTTAGTTTAGTTTTCATTAGTTCTAGTATTAGTTTTAGTTTTTTTAATACTTTGGGTTATTTGTCAGGTGCAGGATTCAAAAAGTCCAAAGTAAATATTGTGTAATAAAAACTCATCAAAAGCAGTGCCGTTTCAAGGTATTTGGGGGCCCCAAGCAAAGACACCAACTGGGGGCCCCCCAACCTAAGTATGGGATTACCCGGGACTAGGGTTGCCACCTAGGTCTGACAGAAAACAAAGACACTATCATACTGACACAGGGTGGCGAGTGTAATCTGTTGACGGAGGGGGGGGGGGGGGTGTGGCGAACGTAAGTTGTTGAGCGGGGGGGGGGGGAGTTTGGGGGGGAGTTTGGGGGGGGAACGTAAAATGTTACCGGAGGGGTTTAAAATGGACACAGCGAGAAAAAAAAAACAGATTTAAAGTGTGCAGAAACAGTCTAATTTTTTTCCGGGACTGAATATTAAAAAGAAGAAAAACCGGGACAGCCCCGTGAAAACCGGGACAGTCCCGGGAAAACCGGGACAGGTGGCAACACTACCCGGGACGTATATATTGTTTTTAGCCTACCTGCTGCTAAATTACACCATTTGTACAGGTAGGCCTAATTTATCCAGTGTAAATCATCACTTACCACTGTCTTGCGTACATACCTGTGTGGTGGGACAGACTGGATGCCTGTCTGGCGGGACAGACTGGAAGCATGGCTGCGCAGCCCCCAGGACAGACTAGATATCTGTCAGGCGGGACAAACTGGAATCCTGTCTGCCGGGACAGACTGGAAACCTGGCTGCACAGCCCCTGGAAAAGAATGGAGTACATACCTGTGTGGTGGGACAGACTGGAAGCCTGTCTGGCGGGACAGACTGGAAGCATGGCTGCGCAGCCCACAAGACAGACTAGATATCTGTCAGGCGGGACAAACTGGAATCCTGTCTGCCGGGACAGACTGGAAACCTGGCTGCACAGCCCCTGGAAAAGAATGGATTACATACCTGTGTGGTGGGACAGACTGGATGCCTGTCTGGCGGGACAGACTGGAAGCATGGCTGCGCAGCCCCCAGGACAGACTAGATATCTGTCAGGCGGGACAAACTGGAATCCTGTCTGCCGGGACAGACTGGAAACCTGGCTGCACAGCCCCTGGAAAAGAATGGGAGTACATACCTGTGTGGTGGGACAGACTGGAAGCCTGTCTGGCGGGACAGACTGGAAGCATGGCTGCGCAGCCCCCAGGACAGACTAGATATCTGTCAGGCGGGACAAACTGGAATCCTGTCTGCCGGGACAGACTGGAAACCTGGCTGCACAGCCCCTGGAAAAGAATGGAGTACATACCTGTGTGGTGGGACAGACTGGAAGCCTGTCTGGCGGGACAGACTGGAAGCATGGCTGAGCAGCCCCCAGGACAGACTAGATATCTGTCAGGCGGGACAAACTGGAATCCTGTCTGCCGGGACAGACTGGAAACCTGGCTGCACAGCCCCTGGAAAAGAATGGAGTACATACCTGTGTGGTGGGACAGACTGGAAGCCTGTCTGGCGGGAAAGACTGGAAGCTTGGCTGCGCAGCCCCCAGGACAGACTAGATATCTGTCAGGCGGGAAAAACTGGAATCCTGTCTGCCGGGACAGACTGGAAACCTGGCTGCACAGCCCCTGGAAAAGAATGGAGTACATACCTGTGTGGTGGGACAGACTGGAAGCCTATCTGGCGGGACAGACTGGAAGCATGGCTGCGCAGCCCACAAGACAGACTAGATATCTGTCAGGCGGGACAAACTGGAATCCTGTCTGCCGGGACAGACTGGAAACCTGGCTGCACAGCCCCTGGAAAAGAATGGAGTACATACCTGTGTGGTGGGACAGACTGGAAGCCTGTCTGGCGGGACAGACTGGAAGCATGGCTGCGCAGCCCCCAGGACAGACTAGATATCTGTCAGGCGGGACAAACTGGAATCCTGTCTGCCGGGACAGACTGGAAACCTGGCTGCACAGCCCCTGGAAAAGAATGGAGTACATACCTGTGTGGTGGGACAGACTGGAAGCCTGTCTGGCGGGACAGACTGGAAGCATGGCTGCGCAGCCCCCAGGACAGACTAGATATCTGTCAGGCGGGACAAACTGGAATCCTGTCTGCCGGGACAGACTGGAAACCTGGCTGCACAGCCCCTGGAAAAGAATGGAGTACATACCTGTGTGGTGGGACAGACTGGATGCCTGTCTGGCGGGACAGACTGGAAGCATGGCTGCGCAGCCCCCAGGACAGACTAGATATCTGTCAGGCGGGACAAACTGGAATCCTGTCTGCCGGGACAGACTGGAAACCTGGCTGCACAGCCCCTGGAAAAGAATGGAGTACATACCTGTGTGGTGGGACAGACTGGATGCCTGTCTGGCGGGACAGACTGGAAGCATGGCTGCGCAGCCCCCAGGACAGACTAGATATCTGTCAGGCGGGACAAACTGGAATCCTGTCTGCCGGGACAGACTGGAAACCTGGCTGCACAGCCCCTGGAAAAGAATGGAGTACATACCTGTGTGGTGGGACAGACTGGATGCCTGTCTGGCGGGACAGACTGGAAGCATGGCTGCGCAGCCCCCAGGACAGACTAGATATCTGTCAGGCGGGACAAACTGGAATCCTGTCTGCCGGGACAGACTGGAAACCTGGCTGCACAGCCCCTGGAAAAGAATGGAGTACATACCTGTGTGGTGGGACAGACTGGAAGCCTGTCTGGCGGGACAGACTGGAAGCATGGCTGCGCAGCCCCCAGGACAGACTAGATATCTGTCAGGCGGGACAAACTGGAATCCTGTCTGCCGGGACAGACTGGAAACCTGGCTGCACAGCCCCTGGAAAAGAATGGAGTACATACCTGTGTGGTGGGACAGACTGGATGCCTGTCTGGCGGGACAGACTGGAAGCATGGCTGCGCAGCCCCCAGGACAGACTAGATATCTGTCAGGCGGGATAAACTGGAATCCTGTCTGCCGGGACAGACTGGAAACCTGGCTGCACAGCCCCTGGAAAAGAATGGAGTACATACCTGTGTGGTGGGACAGACTGGATGCCTGTCTGGCGGGACAGACTGGAAGCATGGCTGCGCAGCCCCCAGGACAGACTAGATATCTGTCAGGCGGGACAAACTGGAATCCTGTCTGCCGGGACAGACTGGAAACCTGACTGCACAGCCCCTGGAAAAGAATGGAGTACATACCTGTGTGGTGGGACAGACTGGAAGCCTGTCTGGCGGGAAAGACTGGAAGCTTGGCTGCGCAGCCCCCAGGACAGACTAGATATCTGTCAGGCGGGACAAACTGGAATCCTGTCTGCCGGGACAGACTGGAAACCTGGCTGCACAGCCCCTGGAAAAGAATGGAGTACATACCTGTGTGGTGGGACAGACTGGATGCCTGTCTGGCGGGACAGACTGGAAGCATGGCTGCGCAGCCCCCAGGACAGACTAGATATCTGTCAGGCGGGATAAACTGGAATCCTGTCTGCCGGGACAGACTGGAAACCTGGCTGCACAGCCCCTGGAAAAGAATGGAGTACATACCTGTGTGGTGGGACAGACTGGATGCCTGTCTGGCGGGACAGACTGGAAGCATGGCTGCGCAGCCCCCAGGACAGACTAGATATCTGTCAGGCGGGACAAACTGGAATCCTGTCTGCCGGGACAGACTGGAAACCTGGCTGCACAGCCCCTGGAAAAGAATGGATTACATACCTGTGTGGTGGGACAGACTGGATGCCTGTCTGGCGGGACAGACTGGAAGCATGGCTGCGCAGCCCCCAGGACAGACTAGATATCTGTCAGGCGGGACAAACTGGAATCCTGTCTGCCGGGACAGACTGGAAACCTGGCTGCACAGCCCCTGGAAAAGAATGGAGTACATACCTGTGTGGTGGGACAGACTGGAAGCCTGTCTGGCGGGACAGACTGGAAGCATGGCTGCGCAGCCCCCAGGACAGACTAGATATCTGTCAGGCGGGACAAACTGGAATCCTGTCTGCCGGGACAGACTGGAAACCTGGCTGCACAGCCCCTGGAAAAGAATGGAGTACATACCTGTGTGGTGGGACAGACTGGATGCCTGTCTGGCAGGACAGACTGGAAGCATGGCTGCGCAGCCCCCAGGACAGACTAGATATCTGTCAGGCGGGACAAACTGGAATCCTGTCTGCCGGGACAGACTGGAAACCTGACTGCACAGCCCCTGGAAAAGAATGGAGTACATACCTGTGTGGTGGGACAGACTGGAAGCCTGTCTGGCGGGAAAGACTGGAAGCTTGGCTGCGCAGCCCCCAGGACAGACTAGATATCTGTCAGGCGGGACAAACTGGAATCCTGTCTGCCGGGACAGACTGGAAACCTGGCTGCACAGCCCCTGGAAAAGAATGGAGTACATACCTGTGTGGTGGGACAGACTGGATGCCTGTCTGGCGGGACAGACTGGAAGCATGGCTGCGCAGCCCCCAGGACAGACTAGATATCTGTCAGGCGGGACAAACTGGAATCCTGTCTGCCGGGACAGACTGGAAACCTGACTGCACAGCCCCTGGAAAAGAATGGAGTACATACCTGTGTGGTGGGACAGACTGGAAGCCTGTCTGGCGGGACAGACTGGAAGCATGGCTGCGCAGCCCCCAGGACAGACTAGATATCTGTCAGGCGGGACAAACTGGAATCCTGTCTGCCGGGACAGACTGGAAACCTGGCTGCACAGCCCCTGGAAAAGAATGGAGTACATACCTGTGTGGTGGGACAGACTGGATGCCTGTCTGGCAGGACAGACTGGAAGCATGGCTGCGCAGCCCCCAGGACAGACTAGATATCTGTCAGGCGGGACAAACTGGAATCCTGTCTGCCGGGACAGACTGGAAACCTGGCTGCACAGCCCCTGGAAAAGAATGGAGTACATACCTGTGTGGTGGGACAGACTGGATGCCTGTCTGGCGGGACAGACTGGAAGCATGGCTGCGCAGCCCCCAGGACAGACTAGATATCTGTCAGGCGGGACAAACTGGAATCCTGTCTGCCGGGACAGACTGGAAACCTGGCTGCACAGCCCCTGGAAAAGAATGGAGTACATACCTGTGTGGTGGGACAGACTGGAAGCCTGTCTGGCGGGACAGACTGGAAGCATGGCTGCGCAGCCCACAAGACAGACTAGATATCTGTCAGGCGGGACAAACTGGAATCCTGTCTGCCGGGACAGACTGGAAACCTGGCTGCACAGCCCCTGGAAAAGAATGGAGTACATACCTGTGTGGTGGGACAGACTGGATGCCTGTCTGGCGGGACAGACTGGAAGCATGGCTGCGCAGCCCCCAGGACAGACTAGATATCTGTCAGGCGGGACAAACTGGAATCCTGTCTGCCGGGACAGACTGGAAACCTGGCTGCACAGCCCCTGGAAAAGAATGGAGTACATACCTGTGTGGTGGGACAGACTGGATGCCTGTCTGGCGGGACAGACTGGAAGCATGGCTGCGCAGCCCCCAGGACAGACTAGATATCTGTCAGGCGGGACAAACTGGAATCCTGTCTGCCGGGACAGACTGGAAACCTGGCTGCACAGCCCCTGGAAAAGAATGGAGTACATACCTGTGTGGTGGGACAGACTGGAAGCCTGTCTGGCGGGACAGACTGGAAGCATGGCTGCGCAGCCCACAAGACAGACTAGATATCTGTCAGGCGGGACAAACTGGAATCCTGTCTGCCGGGACAGACTGGAAACCTGGCTGCACAGCCCCTGGAAAAGAATGGAGTACATACCTGTGTGGTGGGACAGACTGGATGCCTGTCTGGCGGGACAGACTGGAAGCATGGCTGCGCAGCCCCCAGGACAGACTAGATATCTGTCAGGCGGGACAAACTGGAATCCTGTCTGCCGGGACAGACTGGAAACCTGGCTGCACAGCCCCTGGAAAAGAATGGAGTACATACCTGTGTGGTGGGACAGACTGGATGCCTGTCTGGCGGGACAGACTGGAAGCATGGCTGCGCAGCCCCCAGGACAGACTAGATATCTGTCAGGCGGGACAAACTGGAATCCTGTCTGCCGGGACAGACTGGAAACCTGGCTGCACAGCCCCTGGAAAAGAATGGAGTACATACCTGTGTGGTGGGACAGACTGGAAGCCTGTCTGGCGGGACAGACTGGAAGCATGGCTGCGCAGCCCACAAGACAGACTAGATATGTGTCAGGCGGGACAAACTGGAATCCTGTCTGCCGGGACAGACTGGAAACCTGGCTGCACAGCCCCTGGAAAAGAATGGAGTACATACCTGTGTGGTGGGACAGACTGGATGCCTGTCTGGCGGGACAGACTGGAAGCATGGCTGCGCAGCCCCCAGGACAGACTAGATATCTGTCAGGCGGGACAAACTGGAATCCTGTCTGCCGGGACAGACTGGAAACCTGGCTGCACAGCCCCTGGAAAAGAATGGAGTACATACCTGTGTGGTGGGACAGACTGGAAGCCTGTCTGGCGGGACAGACTGGAAGCATGGCTGCGCAGCCCACAAGACAGACTAGATATCTGTCAGGCGGGACAAACTGGAATCCTGTCTGCCGGGACAGACTGGAAACCTGGCTGCACAGCCCCTGGAAAAGAATGGAGTACATACCTGTGTGGTGGGACAGACTGGAAGCCTGTCTGGCGGGACAGACTGGAAGCATGGCTGCGCAGCCCCCAGGACAGACTAGATATCTGTCAGGCGGGACAAACTGGAATCCTGTCTGCCGGGACAGACTGGAAACCTGGCTGCACAGCCCCTGGAAAAGAATGGAGTACATACCTGTGTGGTGGGACAGACTGGATGCCTGTCTGGCGGGACAGACTGGAAGCATGGCTGCGCAGCCCCCAGGACAGACTAGATATCTGTCAGGCGGGACAAACTGGAATCCTGTCTGCCGGGACAGACTGGAAACCTGGCTGCACAGCCCCTGGAAAAGAATGGAGTACATACCTGTGTGGTGGGACAGACTGGATGCCTGTCTGGCGGGACAGACTGGAAGCATGGCTGCGCAGCCCCCAGGACAGACTAGATATCTGTCAGGCGGGACAAACTGGAATTCTGTCTGCCGGGACAGACTGGAAACCTGGCTGCACAGCCCCTGGAAAAGAATGGAGTACATACCTGTGTGGTGGGACAGACTGGATGCCTGTCTGGCGGGACAGACTGGAAGCATGGCTGCGCAGCCCCCAGGACAGACTAGATATCTGTCAGGCGGGACAAACTGGAATTCTGTCTGCCGGGACAGACTGGAAACCTGGCTGCACAGCCCCTGGAAAAGAATGGAGTACATACCTGTGTGGTGGGACAGACTGGAAGCCTGTCTGGCGGGACAGACTGGAAGCATGGCTGCGCAGCCCCCAGGACAGACTAGATATCTGTCAGGCGGGACAAACTGGAATCCTGTCTGCCGGGACAGACTGGAAACCTGGCTGCACAGCCCCTGGAAAAGAATGGAGTACATACCTGTGTGGTGGGACAGACTGGAAGCCTGTCTGGCGGGACAGACTGGAAGCATGGCTGCGCAGCCCACAAGACAGACTAGATATCTGTCAGGCGGGACAAACTGGAATCCTGTCTGCCGGGACAGACTGGAAACCTGGCTGCACAGCCCCTGGAAAAGAATGGAGTACATACCTGTGTGGTGGGACAGACTGGATGCCTGTCTGGCGGGACAGACTGGAAGCATGGCTGCGCAGCCCCCAGGACAGACTAGATATCTGTCAGGCGGGACAAACTGGAATCCTGTCTGCCGGGACAGACTGGAAACCTGGCTGCACAGCCCCTGGAAAAGAATGGAGTACATACCTGTGTGGTGGGACAGACTGGAAGCCTGTCTGGCGGGACAGACTGGAAGCATGGCTGCGCAGCCCACAAGACAGACTAGATATCTGTCAGGCGGGACAAACTGGAATCCTGTCTGCCGGGACAGACTGGAAACCTGGCTGCACAGCCCCTGGAAAAGAATGGAGTACATACCTGTGTGGTGGGACAGACTGGAAGCCTGTCTGGCGGGACAGACTGGAAGCATGGCTGCGCAGCCCCCAGGACAGACTAGATATCTGTCAGGCGGGACAAACTGGAATCCTGTCTGCCGGGACAGACTGGAAACCTGGCTGCACAGCCCCTGGAAAAGAATGGAGTACATACCTGTGTGGTGGGACAGACTGGATGCCTGTCTGGCGGGACAGACTGGAAGCATGGCTGCGCAGCCCCCAGGACAGACTAGATATCTGTCAGGCGGGACAAACTGGAATCCTGTCTGCCGGGACAGACTGGAAACCTGGCTGCACAGCCCCTGGAAAAGAATGGAGTACATACCTGTGTGGTGGGACAGACTGGATGCCTGTCTGGCGGGACAGACTGGAAGCATGGCTGCGCAGCCCCCAGGACAGACTAGATATCTGTCAGGCGGGACAAACTGGAATCCTGTCTGCCGGGACAGACTGGAAACCTGGCTGCACAGCCCCTGGAAAAGAATGGAGTACATACCTGTGTGGTGGGACAGACTGGAAGCCTGTCTGGCGGGACAGACTGGAAGCATGGCTGCGCAGCCCCCAGGACAGACTAGATATCTGTCAGGCGGGACAAACTGGAATCCTGTCTGCCGGGACAGACTGGAAACCTGGCTGCACAGCCCCTGGAAAAGAATGGAGTACATACCTGTGTGGTGGGACAGACTGGATGCCTGTCTGGCGGGACAGACTGGAAGCATGGCTGCGCAGCCCCCAAGACAGACTAGATATCTGTCAGGCGGGACAAACTGGAATCCTGTCTGCCGGGACAGACTGGAAACCTGACTGCACAGCTGCCCTGGAAAAGAATGGAGTACATACCTGTGTGGTGGGACAGACTGGATGCCTGTCTGGCAGGACAGACTTGAAGCATGTCTGCGCAGCCCGCCAGTACAGACTAGATATCAGTCAGGCGGGACAAACTGGAATCCTGTCTGCCGGGACAGACTGGAAAACCTGGCTGCACATCCCCCTGGGAAAAGCTCCTGGCTGCACAGCCCCTGAAAAA